>NW_022651103.1:0-35551 GCF_004027225.2 Strigops habroptila
TGCCCCACCCCACTGACCCCCCCCCCGCGCACCCATGGGTGCTGTTGCAGGCGTGAGCGGGCTGCGGGTGCTGGGCACGCAGCCTCCTGTGCCCCCAGCCCCACTGACCCCCCGCGCACCCATGGGTGCTGTTGCAGGCGTGAGCGGGCTGCGGGTGCTGGGCACGCAGCCCCCTGTGCCCCCAGCCCCACTGACCCCCCGCGCACCCATGGGTGCTGTTGCAGGCGTGAGCGGGCTGCGGGTGCTGGGCATGCAGCACGACGCGGTGGTTTTCCTGCTGGAGCAGCTCCCGGGCGCCGGCTCCTGCTCCCGGTACCGCTTCCGGTACCACCCGCGCCGGGAGCGGGACCCCCCCCACAGCCCCCCCCACAACCCCTCCGGCTGCGCCCGCGCCGAGCTCTACCTGCGGTGGGTGCTGCGGGCGGGGGGGTGGGGGGGTATGGGTGGCCATGGGTGGGATATGGGGTCTATGGGTGGGATATGGGGGGGATATGGGGTCTATGGGTGGGATATGGGGTCTATGGGTGGGATATGGGGGGGATACGGGGGTCTATGGGTGGGATATGGGGTCTATGGGTGGGATATGGGGGTCTATGGGTGTCTATGGGTGGGATATGGGGTCTATGGGTGGGATATGGGGTCTATGGGTGGGATATGGGTGTCTATGGGTGTCTATGGGTGGGATATGGGTGGGATACGGGGGTCTACGGGTGGGATATGGGTGGCTGTGGGGGTCTATGGGTGGGATATGGGTGGCTATGGGTGTCTGTGGGTGGGATATGGGTAGGATATGGGTGTCTATGGGTGTCTGTGGGTGGGGTATGGGGTCTATGGGTGGGATGTGGGTTGCTATGCGTGTCTATGGGTGGGATACAGGTGGCTATGGGAGTCTATGGCTGTCTATGGGTGGGATATGGGTGGCTATGAGTGGGTTATGGATGGGATATGGGTGGCTATGGGGGTCTATGAGTGTCTGTGGGGGGCTATGGGTGGCATATGGGTGTCTATGAATGTCTGTGGGTGGGATATGGGGGTCTATGGGTGTCTATGGGTGGGATATGGGTGGGATATGGGTGTCGGTGTCTATGGGTGGTATATGGGTGTCTATGAATGTGTATGGGTAGGATATGGGTGGCTATGGGTGCCTATGGGTGGGATATGGGTGGCTATGGGCGTCAGTGGGTGTCTATGGGTGGGTTGGGGGCGCTGTGACACTCCCCGGGGTGCCTATGGGTGGCTGTGGGTGCTGATGGGTGGGAGGGGGCGGTCTGTGAGGCTCTATGGGGCATCAGTGTGGGGGGCTCTAACCCTCCCGGGTGCACCCATGGGTGCTCCTGCTTGGCTTCAGCCTATTCCCCCTACAGACAGCCCCCACGTTGTGCCTATACCCCTGGGGCACCCCTAGGTGCCCCATAGCACCCATGGGTGCCCCATTTAACCCTATATCCCCCCCCCATAGCAAATGCACCTTCGACATGTTCAGCTTCTTGGCGTCCCAACACCGGACCCTGCCCGAGGGACCCCCCCCCCGAGAGGAAGAGGAGGACGAGGTGCAGCTCAAGCCCACCCGGTGAGCCCAGCACCCATGGGTGCCCCCGGGACCCATAGGTGGGCCCTCAGACCCATAGGTGCCCCCCAAGAACCAGAAGTGCTGCCCAGAGCCCATGGGTGCTGCTCAATGGATGTGGTGGGCACCGCGCACGGTGCTTGAGGGGTCTTCTGCACCCTTGGGTGCTCCATAGGGTGGTGCTTGGGGGGCTGTTGAGCTCTTTGAGTGCTCTGTAGGTGGTAGTTGGGGGTCAGGAGCACCCATAGGTGGTGGTTGGGGTCGGGAGCACCCATGGGTGGTGGTGGGGTTCGGGAGCACCCATGGGTGGTGGTGGGGGTCAGGAGCACCCATGGGTGGTGGTTGGGGTCGGGAGCACCCATGGGTGGTGGTGGGGGTCGGGAGCACCCATGGGTGGTGGTGGGGGTCAGGAGCACCCATGGGTGGTGGTTGGGGTCGGGAGCACCCATGGGTGGTGGTGGGGGTCAGGAGCACCCTTGGGTGGTGGTGGGGGTCGGGAGCACCCATAGGTGGTGGGGGGGGTTGGGAGCACCCTTGGGTGCCCTGACCCCGTCCCCAGCCGTGCCACCAGCCTGGAGCTGCCCATGGCCATGCGCTTCCGGCACCTCAAGAGGACAGCCAAGGAGGCCGTCGGGGTCTATCGGTGAGGCTGTTGTGGCACCCATGGACCCATGTGGCACCCCTGTCACCCATGTCATTGTGTCCCCCATGTGTCACCCAACCCTGGTGTCATTTCTTCTTGGTGTCACCCATCTGGGGTGTCCCCCCTCCATTGCATCACCTCTTCTTGGGGTCATCTCTCTGGGTGCTGTGGGTGTCAGTGGGTGCTGTGGGTGTCAATGGGTGCTTTGGGTGTCAATGGGTGCTATGGGGTGTCAATGGGTTCTGTGGGTGGTCAGTGGGTGCTGTGGGTGTCACTGGGTGCTGTGGGGTGTCAGTGGGTGCTGTGGGTGTCACTGGGTGCTATGGGTGTCAGTGGGTGCTATGGGGTGTCAGTGGGTGCTGTGGGGTGTCAGCGGGTGCTGTGGGTGTCACTGGGTGCTGTGGGGTGTCGGCGGGTGCTGTGGGTGTCACTGGGTGCTGTGGGTGTTGGTGGGTGCTGTGGGTGTCACTGGGTGCTGTGGGTGTCGGCGGGTGCTGTGGGTGTCACTGGGTGCTGTGGGTGTCGGCGGGTGCTGTGGGTGTCAGTGGGTGCTGTGGGTGTCGGTGGGTGCTGTGGGTGTCACTGGGTGCTGTGGGTGTCACTGGGTGCTCCCTGCTGACGCCCGTGTCCCGCCCCAGCTCCGCCATCCACGGGCGGGGGCTGTTCTGCAAGAGGAACATCGAGGCCGGGGAGATGGTGATCGAGTACTCGGGCATCGTGGTGCGCTCCGTGCTCACCGACAAGAGGGAGAAGTTCTACGACAGCAAGGTGGGGCCATGGGGCACGCGGGGGCACCCGGGGGCACCCTGGGGCACCCTGGGGCACCCTGGGGGGGGCACCCTGGGGGCACCCATGTCCCCAGCCCCAGAGTCACCCCCCCAGCCCCATGGTTACATCTCCTAGCCCTTCATGGTTCCTCCATCTCTTGATGGTTCCTTCTTCTCTTAATGGTCTCCCTAAGCCCATAGTGACCCCCCCAGCCCCATAGTGACCCCCCAAGCCCATAGCAACCTCCCCATCCCCATAGCGACCTCTCCATCCTCTTATGTTGTCTCCATCTCTTGATGGTTCCTCCATCTCTTGATGGTCTCCCCAAGCCCCTATGATGCCCCCAAGCCCCCAGCGACGTCTCCCCTTCCCTCGGTGTCCAGGGCATCGGGTGCTACATGTTCCGGATGGACGCGGCGGAGGTGGTGGATGCCACGATGCACGGCAGCGCCGCGCGCTTCATCAACCACTCGTGCGAGCCCAACTGCTACTCGCGGGTGATCCACGTGGAAGGCCACAAGCACATCGTCATCTTCGCCCTGCGCCGCATCCACCGCGGCGAGGAGCTCACCTACGACTACAAGTTCCCCATCGAGGAGCCGGCGGCCAAACTGCCCTGTAACTGCGGCGCCAAGAGGTGCCGCCGCTTCCTCAACTGAGCCGCCTGGCACCCAAGGGTGCTGGGGGGGGGGAAGCGGGGGCTGGGGAGGAGATCTGGACGTAGTTATGGAGTCCCAGAGGTGTCTATAGGCCATGGGGAGTGATTCAGAGTCATAGGGAGGTGGTGGGGAGGAGATATGGAGGTGGTCTTGAAGTCCTTGAGATACCTGCAGCCAATAGGGAGTGATGGAGCTGGGATATAGAGGTAGTTACGATGTCCTCGAGGTGCCTACAGACAATGGGGAGCAAGAAACAGCCATGGGGAGGTGGTGGGGAGGAGTTAAGGGGGTGGTCTTGAGGTCCTTGAGATATCTCCAGCCAATAGGGAGGAGATGTGGAGGTATTTATGAAGTCCTGGAGGAGTCTACAGTCAATACAGAGCAAGAAACAGCCGTGGGGAGGTGGTGGAGAGGAGATACGGGGGGTTCTTGACGTCCTTGAGATGCCTCCAGGCAATGTAGAGCAAGAAACAGCCATGGGGAGGAGATACGGAGGTGGTTGTGGAGTTCTTGAGGTGTCTCCAGGCCCTGGGAGGTGGTGGAGGTGGGATATAGAGGTAGTTACCAAGTCCTTGAGATGCCTGCAGCCAATGGGGAGTGATCGGTAGTCATAGGGAAGTGGTGGGGAGGAGATCTGGAGGTGGTCGTGATGTCCTTGAGATACCTGCAGCCAATGGGGAGGAGATGTGGGGGGTTCTTCAGGTCCTGGAGCTGTCTAAAGCCAATGGGGAGCGATGAATAGTCAGAGAGGAGATATGGGAGGGCCTTGAAGTCCTGGAGGTGCCTCCCGCAGCCAATGGGGAACTGCTACGGGGCGCTCACAAAGCCCTTGAGATGCCTCCAGCCAATGGGGAGCAAAGAACACTCAATGGAGACCCACCCCCAGCCAATGGGGAGAGGAGATGTGGGGCCTCCCGAAGCCCTCGAGATGCCTCCAGCCAATGGGGAAGCGGCTGGAGAAGGGACCTGGACCCTGCCCGGGGCTGGAGACGGGCACCCGAAGCCCCGGAGATGCCTCCAGCCCCATCGCGCCCCTCTTTGGGTGCCTCGGGACACCCCCCCGGTGCGCTGGGGAGCACCCATGGGTGCTATGGGGCACCCCACGCCCCCCGGCGGGGCCCAGGGACCATTTTGGGGCCGTTTCGGGACCGGTTCGGGACCATTTTGGGGCCATTTGGGGCGGTTTTGGGGCCATTTTTTGTACCGTGCCCGGAGCCGCGCCCGAGGCTCCGCCCACAATAAAAGAGGCGCCGCGTCCGCCAGGGGGCGCTGTGGCCGAGGCCACGCCCCTTTTCTCTCTATGGCTCCGCCCCCTTTCTACTGTGGCCACGCCCCTTCCTATGGCCCCGCCCCTCTCCTCCTCCCGCCGCTCCCATTGGCCGCTGCAGTCCCGCCCCTTCCCTGGCCACGCCCCCTCGCTGTGGCCCGCCCCTTCTCTATGCCCCTGTCCCCATTGGCTAAGCTCCTCCACGCTGGCCCCGCCCCTTTCCTGTGGCCACGCCCCCCCTATGGCGCTGCCCAATCCCAGCCCCGGCTTTCCCCTTTGGCCCCGCCCCTTTTGCCGTGGCCGCGCTCCCATTGGCGGAGCGGCCGCTGCCCGCGCGCGGGAAGGGGCGGGGCCGGAAGCGGAAGCGCTGCTCGGGGCTGGCGGCGGCGGCGCGGAGGTAACGGGGCGGCCGCTTGTGGGGCCAAAGGGGCGGTTGTGGGGCAGATGTGGGGCCAAAGGGGGGGCTATGGGGCAGCTGTGGGGCGGGGGGGGGCAGTTATGAGGTCAGAGGGGGACTATGGGGCTGGGGGGGGGCAGATATGGGGCCAAAGGGGCAGTTATGGGTCCAAAGTGGGGGCTATGGGGCTGGGGGGGGGCAGTTGTGGGGCCAAAGGAGGGGTTATGGGGCTGGGGGAGCAGTTATGAGGCCAGAGGGGGACTATGGGGCAGCTATGCGGCTGGGGGGGGCAGATGTGGGGCCAAAGGGGTACTTATGGGGCTGGGGGGGGCAGTTATGGGTCCAAAGTGGGGGCTATGGGGCAGCTTTGGGGCTGGGGGTGGCAGTTGTGGGGCCAGAGGGGGGCAATGGGGCTGGGGGGCGGCTCTTGTGGGGCAGAGCTGAGCTGTGGGGCACAGATGAACCTGGAGCGTGTGTCCAATGAGGACAAGCTGGAGCTGTGCCGCAAGTACTACCTGGGTGAGCCCTATAGCGCCCTATAGGTACCTATAGAGACCCACAGAACTCCATAGGTGCCCTATAGATACCCACAGTACCCTATAGGTGCCCCATAGGCACCTCCAGTACCCTGTAGCTGCCTTACAGATACCTCTTGTGCCCCATACTCCATCTATAAGTGCCCCATAAACACCTATAGGACCCTTGTAGGCCCCCATAACCCCCTTTTCCCCCCCCATAACCCCCCATAGGCCCCCTATAGGCCCCTATAGCAGCTATTCCATAGGGGGCTTTGCGTTGCTGCCCTTCCTGTGGCTGGTGAACGTAGTCTGGTTCTTCCGCGAGGCCTTCGTGGCCCCCCCCTATGGGGAGCAGCCGCTCATACGCCGCTGTGAGTGCCCCTACAGGGGCTATGGGGGGTCTGGGGGGGGCTATAAGGGGGGGCTAGGGGGGTCTATGGGGTGTCTGGGGGGTTATGTGGGGTTCTATGTGGTGTCTATAGGGGTTTGGGGGGGGCTGTGGGGGGGCTATGGGGGTTTTAGGGTGGTCTGTGGGGGTCTATAGGGGGCTATGGGGGTCTGGGGGGTGCTATAGGGGGGCTATGGGGTGCTGTGGGTGTCTGTGTGATGTCTGTGGGGGGCTATAGGGGGGGCTGTGGGTACCAGGGAGGTTCTCATGTTGACTTGGGGTGTCCCCCCTTTTCTCCCCCCTTTCCCCCCCATTTGCCCTCATTTTATTGCCTATATCCCCCCCCATATTGCCCTATACCGTCCTATATATGCCCTGTATCCTCCATATTCCCCCCGTTATGTCCCCTTATATATCCCTATATGTTCTTCTACATATTTTCGCTGTTTCTTTATATACCGCTCTATACCGGTATATATTCTCTATATCCCTTGTATATCCTCCTATATATGTTCTATGTATTACCTATATTCCCCCCATACACTCCTATATACTTCTCTCTGTACCCCTTATATGTGTCTGTATATGTCCTATACATCTCTGTATATCTCTTATGTATCTCTCTATATCCCTGTATCCCATTACATCTCTCTTATCTTCCTATGTACTATTCTATATTTCCTATATCTCTTTATATATCCCGTATGCTCTCTATATGCCTGTATATAATGTCTATACCCCCCATATACCTCGTATATACTCCTGTATACTACTGTGTATTCCTTATATCCCCTTATATATCCCCTGTACCCCCCCATATACCCCCCATATACTTCCTATATTCCCCTGTATACCTCCATGCACCTTTATATCCCCTTATATACTGCTATATATCCTGTGTAACCCCTTATATCCCCCCATATACCCTTATATACTTTCTATATCTCTCTATATATGTGCATGCACCGCTATATTCCCTTATATGTTCTTACATACTCTCTATATTTTCCCATATACCCCTATATCCCCCCTATATCCCCCCCTATATCCCCCTATATAATTCCATGCACTGCTATATTACCTTATATACTCCTATATACTATCTATATTTTCCCATATACCGCTATATCCCCCCATATCCCCTTATATATCTCCATGCACCGCTATATCCCCTTATATACCCCTATATCCCCCCCATATCTCCTTATATATCTCCATGCACCGCTATATCCCCTTATATACCCCTATATATCCCCCCATACCCCCCATACCCCCCCAGACGTGCGCCGCTCCGCGCTGGGGCTGGGGCTCTGGGGCGTGGGGCTGGGCGCCTGGGTCGGGGTGTTCCAAACGCAGCGCGCCCAGTGGGGGCCGTGGGGGGACTACCTGGCCTTCACCCTGCCCCTCGGCACCCCCTGACCCCCCCCCCGAGCGGGGATCCCCCCCCGGGATCAAGGGATCCCCCCTCGGCATCGGGGGATCCCCCCTTTGGGACGCGGGATCCCCCCTTCGGAACGTGCCCCCCCCCCCCCGCCGTTGGAACGTGGTACCTCCCGCTACGGAGAGTGGCGCCGCCTGCTTGGAGAGCGCGACCCCCCCCATGGAGAGAGTGGTATCGCCCGGGGGGGGGGGGGGGCCTTGAAATGGGGGGAAATGGGTTAAAATGGGAGGAAATGGGTTAAAAAGGGGGATAATGGGTTAAAATGGGGGGAAATGGGGGAAAATAGGGGGAAAAATGGATGAAAAGAGGAAAAATGGGTCAAAATGGGGGAAAATGGGTTTAAATGGGAGGAAGTGGGCTAAAATGGGGGAAATGGGTTAAAATGGGGGGAAATAGGTTAAAATGGGGGGAAATGGAAGGAAATGGGTGAAAATGGGGTTAAAATGGGGGGAAAGGAGGGAAAATAGGGGGAAATGGGTTAAAATGGGGGGAAATGGGTTAAAATGGGGGGAAATGCGTTAAAATGAGGCTTGAAATGGGGGAAATGGGTTAAAATGGGGGGAATGCATTAAAATGAGGCTTGAAATGGGTCAAAATGAGAGAAAATGGGTTAAAATGGGGGGAAATGGGTTTTTTACCCCAAAACTGGGGGGATTTACTTCAGATTTGGGGGGGGGCACCCCGTCTATGGGCTGTACCGTGGGCTTTGAGGGGGAGGGGGGTTGTGGGGACCCCCCCCGTTGTGTTTTGGGGTGATGCTGATTGTGTGTGTCCCCCCCACAGGAGCGGTGACGTCGTGTGACGTCACATAGAGGACACGACACCCCCCTCAATCCCCCCCCTTTTAATGCGGGTTTGGAGCGTTCCCCCCGGCCCGCTCTGCCCCATTCATTAAAGCCGCTGTGGCTCCGCCCACTCGATGCTCATTGGCTGGGAGCCATGGGGGGTGTGGTCTCGTCTTGGCCACGCCCATAGTGGGTAAGGGCGGGGGGTGGGCGGGGCCAAGGGGCCCAATTGGGCGCCATGTTGGCTCCGGAGTCCCTCCAAGGACTACATCTCCCGTCACCCCCCGCGCCACATCCGGGTCTCCGCCCTTTCCCTTCCCTTACCGGAAGGGGGGGAGCGGCACTTCCGGCGTCCGCCGCGCGCCGTCACGATGGAGGAGCTGGGGCTGCTCAGCGAGAAAGCGCAGGTGAGGCCCGGAACGGCGCCAAAGAGCCCCAAAATAGCCCCAAATCACCCCCAAACAGCCCCAAAACACCCCGAAATAGCCCGAAATCACCCCGAAACAGCCCCCAAACACCCCCAAACAGCGCGAAATCACCCCAAAATAGCCCAAATCACCCCGGAACAGCGCGAAATCACCCCAAAAGAGCCCAAATCAGCCGAAACAGCGAGAAATCGCCCCCAAACAGCCCAAATCACCCCACAGCAGGGCGAAATCGCCCCAAAATCACCCCAGAACAGCCCAAATCACCCCAGAACAGCGCGAAATCAGCCCAAAATAGCCCCAAATGAGCCCTAAATCACCCCAAATCACCCTAAACTAGCCCCAAACAGCCCCAAATCAGCCAAATCACCCCACAGCAGGGCGAAATCGCCCCAAAATCACCCCAAAACAGCCCAAATCACCCCAGAACAGTGCGAAATCACCCCAAAATAGCCCAAAATCAGCCCAAAACAGCCCCCAATAAGCCCTAAATCACCCCAAATCACCCTGAACTAGCCCAAAACAGCCCCAAATCACCCCAAAATAACCCTAAATCACACTAAAGCAGCCCCAAATCACCCCAAAACACTGCAAGATCACCCCAAAGTAGCCCCAAATCACCCTAAACCAGCCCAAGTCACCCCAAAATAGCCCAAGTCACTCCAAAACAGCTCTAAATCACACTAAGCCAGCCCCAAATCACCCCAAAACAGCCCTAAATCTGCCCAAATCACCCCAAAATCACCTTAAAATACGCTCAAACACCCCAAAACAGCCAAAAATCAGCCCCAAACACCCCAACCTCAGCCCAGCCCAGCCCCAAATCACTCTAAACCAGCCCCAAACACCCCAAAACGCACCTGAGCCCCCTTCAACCCCCCCCGAGTCCCCCCCCATTGACACCCCCCTTATCCCACCTATGGGTGCCCCCCATCTCTATCTGCCCCCCATTGTGTGACCCCCCCTCCCACCCATGGGTGCCCCCTTTGTCCCCCCCCCACAGGAGGAGCTCCCGGCTCTGGCCACCCCCCGGCCCCCCCCCGGATTGTCCTTCCTGGTGCCGGAGCCCGAGGACCTGGAGGACCTGTACAGCCGCTACAAGGTGGGGGGCGATGGGGGGCAGTGGGGTGGGGGCACACAGGCAGCACCCCTGGACCCATAAGTGTCACCATGGAAGGTATTGGAGGAGATGGAGGTGGACATCAATGGGGTGGAGACATCAATGGGGTGGTGAAGCTCAATGGGGTTGGGCTGGAGGCATCAGTGGGGTGGAGAAGCTCAATGGGGTGGAGAAGCTCCATGGTGAGGGGATGGAAGCATCAATGGGGTGGAGAAGCTCAATGGGGATGTGCTGGAGGCATCAATGGGGTGGAGAAGCTCCATGATGAGGGGATGGAAGCATCAATGGGGTAGAGAAGCTCAATGGGGATGGGCTGGAGGCATCAATGGGGTGGAGAAGCTCCATGGTGAGGGGCTGCATGCATCAGTGGGGTGGAGAAGCTCAAAGGGGATGGGCTGGAGGCATCAATGGGGTGGAGAAGCTCAATGGGGATGGGCTGGAGGCATCAATGGGGTGGAGAAGCTCAATGGCAATGGGGTGGAGAAGTTCAATGGGGATGGGCTGGAGGCATCAATGGGGTGGAGAAGCTCAATGGTGAGGGGCTGGGGCTGTCTGTGGGGTGGAGAAGCTCCGTGGTGAGGGGCTGGGGCTGTCCGTGGGGTGGCGAAGCTCCGTGGTGGGGGGCTGGGGCCGTCCGTGGGGCTGAGGGGGCCGCTGCCCCGCAGAAGCTGCAGCAGGAGCTGGAGTTCCTGGAGGTGCAGGAGGAGTACATCAAGGACGAGCAGAAGAACCTGAAGAAGGAGTTCCTGCACGCGCAGGAGGAGGTGAAGCGCATCCAGAGCATCCCCCTCGTCATCGGCCAGTTCCTGGAGGCCGTGGACCAGAACACGGCCATCGTGGGCTCCACCACCGGTGAGGGCACCGGGGGGCAGCCCCATGGGCAGCGGTGGGCACGGAGCCATAGATCAGCACCATGGACAGCGGTGGGGTGGACACAGCCCCATGGACGGGGTGGGCAGAGACCCATAGATCAGCACCATGGACAGGGGTGGGCAGGGGCCCATGGATCAGCCCCATGGATAGGGGTGGGGTGGGCAGAGACCCATAGATCAGCCCCATGGACAGGGGTGGGGTGGGCAGAGACCCATAGATCAGCCCCATGGATAGGTTGGGGTGGGCATGGCCCCATAGATAGAGGTGGTGGGATGGACACAGCCCCATAGATAGAAGTGGTGGGATGAACATGGCCCCATAGATCAGCCCCATGGACAGGGGGTAGTGGGATGGACACAGCCCTATGGATCAGCCCCATGGACAAGGGCTGGTGGGATGGACATAGCCCCATAGATACAGGGTGGTGGCATGAGCATAGCCCCATAGATCAGCCCCATGGACAAGGGAGTGCTGGGGTGGACATAGGTCCATAGATCAGCCCCATGGACAAAGGGCAGTGGTATGGACATGGAGGGGTTGGAGGTGCCCATGGGGCGGTGGGGACATGGGGCTGGACAGGAGGGGCTGGAGGTGCCCATGGGGCGATGGGGACATGGGGCTGGACAGGAGGGGCTGGAGGTGCCCATGGGGCGATGGGGACATGGGGCTGGACAGGAGGGGCTGGAGGTGCCCATGGGGCGATGGGGACATGGGGCTGGACAGGAGGGGCTGGAGGTGCCCATGGGGCGATGGGGCTGGACAGGAGGGGCTGGAGGTGCCCATGGGGCGATGGGGACATGGGGCTGGACAGGAGGGGCTGGAGGTGCCCGTGGGGGGGTTGGACGCGGTGGGGCTGGACAGGAAGGGTTGGAGGTGCCCATGGGGGGGTTGGATGCGGTGGGGCTGGACAGGAGGGGCTGGAGGTGCCCGTGGGGGGGTTGGACGCGGTGGGGCTGGACAGGAAGGGTTGGAGGTGCCCATGGGGCAGTTGGACGCGGTGGGGCCCTGGAGCTGCCCATCAGCCACCAGCGCCGCTGGGGACCCGCAGCAGGAGCAGCCCCGTCCCTTGGAGCCCCCCTTGAGCAGCTTCTCCTGCAGGTTCCAACTACTACGTGCGCATCCTGAGCACCATCGACCGCGAGCTGCTGAAGCCCAACGCCTCGGTGGCCCTGCACAAGCACAGCAACGCGCTGGTGGACGTGCTGCCCCCCGAGGCCGACAGCAGCATCATGATGCTCACCTCAGGTGGGGCCTCCCCGGCCACCACGGACGTGCTGGGGGCACCAGCGGGGCTTCGCGGGGGGAGAGAGTAGGGGGGAGATGGTCAAAAGTGGAGGTGGAGCGAGGTGGAGATGGGTGGGGGGGCTCCATCCATGCCCATGGTTGGTGGGGCTCCAATGGTGATGGGTTTCCTTGGTGGTGGGTCTCCATCCACCACCATAGTTGGTGGGTCTCCAATGGTGATGGGTTTCCCTGGTGGTGGATCTCCATCCTTGGAACTTATTGGAGAAGGTCCCAAGTGGATGGAGATGCTTTGAGGAGCAGTTTGGGGCAGGAACCTGCTGTCCCCATGGGTTAGAACCATCACCAATGGTGGTGGGTCTCCATCCAGCAGCATAGTTGGTGGATCTCCAATGGTGATGGGTTTCCCTGGTGGTAGGGCTCCATCTATGCCCATAGTTGGTGGATCTCCATCCTTGGAACCTATTGGAGAAGGTCCCAAGGGGCTGGAGATGCTTTGAGGAGCAGTTTGGAGCATGAACCTGCTGTCCCCATGGGTTAGAACCATCACCAATGGTGGTGGGGCTCCATCCATGCCCATAGTTAATGGGTGTCCATCCATGTCCAGTGGTGGTGGGTCTCTGTCTATGATCATAGTTGATGGGTCTTCATCCTTGGAACCTATTGGAGAAGGTCCCAAGTGGCTGGAGATGCTTTGAGGAGCACTTTGGGGCAGGAACCTGCTGTCCCCATGGGTTAGAACCATCACCAATGGTGGGGGGGCTCCATCTATGCCCATAGTTGGTGGATCTCCAATGGTGATGGGTTTCCCTGGTGGTGGGGCTCCATCCATGCCCATAGTTGATGGATCTCCATCCATGTGCAATGGTGGTGGGGCTCCATCTATGCCCATAGTTGGTGGATCTCCATCCTTGGAACCTATTGGAGAAGGTCCCAAGGGGCTGGAGATGCTTTGAGGAGCACTTTGGGGCAGGAACCTGCTGTCCCCATGGGTTAGAACCATCAGCAATGGTGGTGGGGCTCCATCTATGCCCATAGTTGATGGGTCTCTATCCATGTGCAGTGGTGGTGGGGCTCCATCCATGCCCATAGTTGATGGGTGTCCAATGGTGATGGGTTTCCCTGGTGGTGGGGCTCCATCTGTGCCCATAGTTGGTGGATCTCCATGCTTGGAACCTATTGGAGAAGGTCCCAAGTGGCTGCAGATGCTTTGAGGAGCACTTTGGGGCAGGAACCTGCTGTCCCCATGGGTTAGGACCATCACCAATGGTGGTGGGGATCCCTCCATGCCCCCAGTGGATGGGTCTCCACCCATGCCCATGGCCCATGGACCTCTTTGCAGACCAGAAGCCCGACGTGATGTACGCCGACATCGGGGGCATGGACATCCAGAAGCAGGAGGTCCGCGAGGCCGTGGAGCTGCCCCTGACCCACTTTGAGCTCTACAAGCAGGTTGGAGCCCCTGGAGCACCCCATGGTAGCACCTACGGGACCTCTAGGGCCACCTTTGGGTGTCGTCCACGTTGTGCCCTCCCCATAGATCGGCATTGACCCCCCGCGAGGTGTCCTCATGTATGGACCTCCCGGCTGCGGCAAGACCATGTTGGCCAAGGCGGTGGCGCATCACACCACGGGTGAGCTCCTCCATGGGGTGGTGGGGCACCCATGGGTGGGGGGGGGTTCCTTTGGGTGCTGATGGTCTCCATGGGGTCCTGTGGTCTCCACGGGGTCCTGATGGGTTCCTTGAGGTCCTGATGATCTCCATGATGTCCTATGGGCTCCATCAGGTCCTATGGTCTCCATGGGGTTCCTTTGGTTCCTGATGGTCTCCATGAGGTCCTATGGACTCTATGATGTCCTATGGTCTCCATGAGGTCTTCTGGTGCCCATGAGGTCCTATGGTCTGCATGAGGTTCTATGATGTCCATGGCTGTCCATGGCTCTCCATGAGGTCCTATGGGCTCCATGGCTCTCCATGAGCTCCTATGACCTCCCTGGCTCTCCATGAGATCCTATGATCCCCATGAGACCCTCTGGTCTCCAGGGGGTTCTGGTGGCCTCCACGAGCTCCCGCGTTCCCCCCGAAGCCCTATGGCCTGCGTGGGTCCCCCCCCCCCGGGCCCCCCCTGAGCGCGGTGTCCCCCCCGCAGCCGCCTTCATCCGGGTGGTGGGCTCGGAGTTTGTGCAGAAGTACCTGGGGGAGGGCCCGCGCATGGTGCGCGACGTCTTCCGCCTGGCCAAGGAGAACGCGCCCGCCATCATCTTCATCGACGAGATCGACGCCATCGCCACCAAGCGCTTCGACGCCCAGACCGGCGGTGAGGGGCCGGGGGGACACCTGGGGGGCGAGGGACCCCATAGAGAACCACGTGGGGGGGTCTGAGGTGGGTTTGGGGGTGAAGAACCTACTGGAGAACCCAATGGTGGGGTTTGGAGACACCTTGCTGGGCATTGGGGGTGGGCTTGGGGGTGAAGAACCCCATAGAGAACCACATGGTGTGGGGGGACCCCTGGTCCCTCTGTGGGGCAGGTCAGTGGGTCCATGGGTGCTCCATGACCCCCCTCGTGTCCCCCCCACAGCTGACCGGGAGGTTCAACGCATCCTCCTGGAGCTCCTCAACCAGATGGATGGGTTCGACCAGAACGTCAACGTCAAGGTGGGTCCTATGGGTGCTGTGGGGGTGCTCTGCGGTCCTATGGGGTCCTATGGGTGCTATGGGGTCCTATGGAGCTCCCATGGATTCTGTGGAGCTCCCATGGTCCTATGAAGCTCCTATGGGTGCTGTTAAGGTGCCATGGTCCTATGGAGCTCCCCTGGGTCCTATGGAGCTCCCATTGCTTCTATGAGGTCCTATGGGTTCTATGAGGTCTCATGGTCCTATAGAGTTCCTATAGGTGCTATGGATATCCCATAGTTGTACAGAGCTCCTATGGGTCCTATGGAGCTCCCATTGGTTCTACGAGGTCCTATGGGTACCATGAGGTCCTCTGGGTCCTATGGAGCTCCCATTGCTTCTATGAGGTCCTAGCGGTTCCATGAGGTCCTGTGGAGCTCCCATTGGTTCTGTGGGTCCTATGGAGCTCCCATTGGTTCTATGAGGTCCTAGGGGTCCTATGGAGCTCCCATTGGTTCTATGAGGTCCGAGGGGTTCCATGAGGTCCCTGGGGTCCTATGGAGCTCCCATTGGTTCTGTGAGCTCCGAGGGCTCCTATGGAGCTCCCATTGGTTCTATGAGGTCCTCTGGGTCCTATGGAGCTCCCATTGGTTCTATGAGGTCCCCGGGGTCCTATGGAGCTCCCATTGGTTCTACGAGGTCTTCTGGGTCCTATGGAGCTCCCATTGGTTCTATGAGGTCCTCAGGGTCCTATGGAGCTCCCATTGGTTCTATGAGGTCTGAGGGGTTCCATGAGGTCCTCTGGGTCCTATGGAGCTCTCATTGGTTCTATGAGGTGCTCTGGGTCCTATGGAGCTCCCATTGGTTCTATGAGGTCCTCTGGGTCCTATGGAGCTCCCATTGGTTCTATGAGGTCCTCTGGGTCCTATGGAGCTCCCATTGGTTCTATGAGGTCCGAGGGGTCCTATGGAGCTCCCATTGGTTCTATGAGGTCCGAGGGGTCCTATGGAGCTCCCATTGGTTCTACGAGGTCCTAGGGGTCCTATGGAGCTCCCATTGGTTCTATGAGGTCCGAGGGGTCCTATGGAGCTCCCATTGGTTCTATGAGGTCCGAGGGGTCCTATGGAGCTCCCATTGGTTCTATGAGGTCCGAGGGGTCCTGTGGAGCTCCCATTGGTTCTACGAGGTCCTAGGGGTCCTCTGGAGCTCCCATTGGTTCTGTGAGGTCTTCTGGGTCCTCTGGAGCTCCCATTGGTTCTACGAGGTCCTCTGGGTCCTATGGAGCTCCCATTGGTTCTACGAGGTCCTATGGAGCTCCCATTGGTTCTGTGGGTCCTATGGAGCTCCCATTGCTTCTATGAGGTCCTCTGGGTCCTATGGAGCTCCCATTGGTTCTGTGAGCTCCGAGGGCTCCTCTGGAGCTCCCATTGGTTCGCTGAGGTCCTCTGGAGCCTCCATGTCCCCCCAGGTGATCATGGCCACGAACCGGGCGGACACGCTGGACCCGGCGCTGCTGCGGCCGGGCCGCCTGGACCGCAAGATCGAGTTCCCGTTGCCCGACCGGCGGCAGAAGCGCCTCATCTTCTCCACCATCACCGGCAAGATGAACCTCTCCGAGGAGGTGGACCTCGAGGACTGTATCCAGGGCCAGGGCGGGACCCCAGCGTGGCCACTGGGGGGGGAACACGGGGTGGACCTGATGGGCCAGCATTGGGTTGACCTGATGGTCCATGTCTTGACTTGATGGTCCGTCCTTGGCTTGACCATGGTCCATCCGTAGGTTGACCTGATGGCCCATCCCTGGACACTGGGGAGTCCATGGGGACATTATGGAGCCCATGGGGACAGCGGGGACACCAAGGGAGATAGTGGGGACATCAGGAACCACGGGGAGATGTTGGGATTGGGAACACCATGGGGACCCTATGGGGATGTTATGGAGCCCGTGGGGACATTGGGGACCTCATGGGGACGTCAGGAACCATGGGGAGATGTTGGGGTTGGGAACACCTTGGGGACCCTATGGGGATGTTATGGAGCCCATGGGGACGTTATGGAGCCTATGGGGACAGCGGGGACCTCATGGGGGACCTGGAGGAGAGGACGTTTCCTTCACCCCCCATGCAGACGTGGCTCGGCCAGACAAGATCTCAGGAGCTGACATCAACTCCATCTGCCAGGAGGTGGGTGACACCATGGGGCCAGGTCCCACCACGGCAGGGGGACAAGGAAGTGACATGGGTGCTATGGCACCCCAGCTGAAGGGGACAGCGGGCAAGCGCTGGGTTGACCTGATGGCCCATCTATGACCTGGCGTGTCCTTGGGTTGACCTGATGGCGTGTCCTTGGGTTGACCTGATGGCCTATCCATGGGTTGACCTGATGGCATGTCCTTGGGTTGACCTGATGGCCCATCTATGACCTGGCGTGTCTTTGGGTTGACCTGATGGCCCATCCATGGGTTGACCTGATGGCCCATCTATGGATTGACCTGGCGTGTCCGTGGGTTGACCTGATGGCATGTCCTTGGGTTGACCTGATGGCCCATCCTTGGGCTGACCTGATGGCCCGTCCTTGCTGTGGAGTGCCATGGGTGCCACAATGGCCTGTCCCCAGAGGGCGTGGGTGCCATGGGTGCCATGGTGAGCTGTCCCCATAGGGTGGCATGCTGGCGGTGCGGGAGAACAGGTACATCGTGTTGGCCAAGGACTTCGAGAAGGCCTACAAGACTGTCATCAAGAAGGATGAGCAGGAGCACGAGTTCTACAAGTGACAGCCTGGGGACAATGGGGACACCCCAATAAACCTCAGCGCACCCCCACAACCTGCTTGGTCTGGGTCGACGTGGGGCAGGGGCAGGGCTATGGGGTGTTGAGGGCCATGGGGACATCATTGAGGGCATGGGGGTGTCAGTGGGGTCATGGAGATGTCCATGGGGAGCTTCTGGGAAGCACTGGGGTGATACTGGGAGGCACTGGGAGGCATTTAGGAACAATTGGGAGACACTGGGGTGATACTGGGAGGCACTGGGAGCTATTGGGGGGCCCTGGGGTGACACTAGGATGCAATGGGGGGCAATGAGAGGCACTAGGGTGATACTGGGGGGCTATTGGGGTGCAATGGGGGGCAATGGGGGGCATTCAGGAGCTATTTGGGGGGGGGCACTAAACCGGAGGGGGCGGAGCTTCCAGCCCTGGCCCCGCCCCTCGTTGCGTCACGGCCGCCCCCCCTCCCCCGGGCGCCGCACTGCGCCGGGGCCGAGCGGAGCCGAACCCGGTCGGGACCGAGTGGAGCCGAAGCCGGTCGGGGCCGAGCGGAGCCGAAGCCCCCCGAAGCCCCCCCAGAGCGGGGCCGGCCATGCCTTGAACCGGCTTCTCCGTCCCGGGCCGAGCTCCGCGTCCCCCTCCCCTTGTCCCGTCCCCACCTCCCGTTCCCCCCCCCCCCCCCCTTCCCCGGCTTACTCCGAGGGACCGGCGGGGGAGCGGCCCATGGCCCGGGCTGGGGGCTGCAGCGGGGCGGCGGGGCGCTGAGGGAAGCGACGGGCCCGGCCGGAAAGAGCCGAACTGTCCGGAAAGAGCCGAAGTGACCCCGAACCGAACGCCGAACCGGGCCGAACTGTACCGGAGAGTCCCGAACCGCGCCGGGCTGTAACGGAGCGACCCGACCACGAGCCGGAGAGAGCCGAACCGGTCCGAAAACAGCCGAACCCGGCCCGAACCGGGCCCGCCATGTTGTTCCCGGGCCTCTCGCTGCTCTTCGGGCTCCTCATGGGTGAGTGCGGCCCCCCCCAATGTCACCCCAATGTCACCCCCCTGTCCCCAGCGCCCCCCCACAGTGTCCCCCACGTCCCCAATGGCCCCCTGGGGCCCCTTTGCCCCCCCAGAGTGTCCCCTGTCAGTGTTACCCCCCCGTATCGCCCCATTGGTGGCCCCTGTTCCCCCCCCCCCCGCTCCATAGTGGTACGTTCCCCCCTTAGTGGCCTCTGGCACCTCCGCAGTGTCCCCCCCCTCCCTCGGTGTCACCTGACTGTGCCGCAGTGACCCCCGTGACCCCACCAGCACCCATTGATCACCCAGTGGCACCCATTGATCACCCATTGACAGACATTGGCACCCATTGACAGCCATTGATAGCCATTGATCACCCAGTGACAGCCATTGGCACCAATTGACAGCTATTAGCACCCATTGATCACCCATTGGCAGCCATTGATAGCCATTGATCACCCATTGACAGCTATTGGCACCCATTGACAGCTATTGGCACCCATTGACAGACATTGATCACCCAGTGACAGACATTGATCACCCATTGATCACCCAGTGACAGCCATTGGCACCCATTGATCACCCATTGGCAGCCATTGACAGCCATTGGCACCCATTGATCACCCATTGACAGACATTGGCACCCATTGACAGCCATTGGCACCCATTGATAGCCATCGACAGCCATTGGCACCCATTGATAGCCATTGATCACCCATTGACAGCCATTGGCACTCATTGGCAGCCATTGACAGCCTTTGGCACCCATTGATCACCCATTGACAGACTATGATCACCCATTGGCTGACATTGACACCCATTGGCACGCATTGGCACCCATTGACAGCCATTCATCCCCATTGGCACCCATTGACAGCCATTGGCACCCATTGATACCCCATTAGCACCCATTGACATGCATGGACACCCACTGATACCCATTGGCACCCACTGATACCCATTGATCACCCATTGGCACCCGTTGATACCAATTGGCACCCATTGATACCCCATTAGCACCCATTGACACGCATTGACACCCCCTGATAGCCATAGACAGCCATTGGCGCCCATTGGCACCCATTGGCACCTACTGATCACCCATTGGCACCCATTGGCACCCATTGACACCAGTGTCCCCCCCCATTGTCCCTATATGTCCCCTATGGATCCCCCCCCAGTTAGGGGGTGGTTTTGGGGCGTTTGGGGGTGTTTGGGGTGTTTTGGGGGTGTTTTCATGTGTTTTTAGGTGTTTTGGGGCATTTTAGGGGTGTTTTGGGATGGTTCTGGGGTAGTTTGGGGTGTTTTGGGATGTTTTGGGGGTGTTTTTAGGCATTTGGGAGCGTTTTGGGCTGGGTTTGGGTGTTTTGGGGCAGTTTTGGGAACTTTTGGGGACTTTTGTGGTGTTTGGGGGGTGTTTTTCGGTGTTTTGGGGCATTTGGGGGTGTTTTGGGACGGTTCTGGGGTAGTTTTGGGTGTTTGGGGGGCACTTTGGGGTGGTTTTGGGGTGTTTGGGGGACTTTGGGGCACTTTTGTGGTGTTTTGGGAACGGTTTGGGGTGGCTTTAGGCGTTTTGGGGCTGTTTTGGGAGAGTTTTGGGGTGATTCGGTGGGGTTGGGGTGTTTTCAGGGGGTTTGGGTTGGGTTTGGGGCTGTTTGGGAGCGTTTTCGGGTGGTTTGGGGACGCTTTGGGGTGTTTGGAGGGTGTTTTTGCATGTTTTAGGTGAGTTCTGGGGGTGCTTGGAGGCGCTTTGGAGGTGTTTCTGTGTGTTTGAGGGTGGTTTTGTGTGTTTTGGGTGGGTTTTGAGCATGTTTGGGGGCCAGTTTTAGGCGTTTGGGGGGCGGTTTTAGGCATTTGGGGGGTGGTTTTAGGTGTTTGAGGGACGTTTTAGGGGTTCTGGGGCCGTTTTTAGGCGTTTGGGGGACATTTTAGGCGTTTAGAGACATTTTTTGGCATTTGAGGGGCGTTTTTAGGCGTTCGGGGGTGTTTTTAGGCGTTCTGGGGCCAGTTTTAGGCGTTTGGGGGCTGGTTTTAGGCATTTGGGGGGCGTTTTTAGGCGTTTGGAGGCCGTTTTTAGGCATTTGGGGGTGTTTTTAGGCATTCTGGGGCTGGTTTTAGGCATTTGGGGCCATTTTTAGGCATTTGGGGGCCGTTTTTAGGCATTTGGAGGGCGTTTTTATGCGTTTGGGGGCCGTTTTTAGGCGTTCTGGGGCTGGTTTTAGGCATTTCGGGGTGTTTTTCGGCGTTTGGGGGTGTTTTTAGGCGTTCTGGCGCCGGTTTTAGGCATTGGGGGCTGTTTTTAGGTGTTTGTGGGCCATTTTTAGGCGTTTGGGGGCCGTTTTTAGGTATTTGCAGGCCGTTTTTAGGCATTTGGGGGTGTTTTTAGGTGTTCGGGGGCTGGTTTTAGGCGTTTGGGGGTGTTTTTAGGCATTTGGGGTGTTTTTAGGCATTTGGGGCCATTTTTAGGCATTTGGAGGCCGTTTTTAGGCATTTGGGGGGCGTTTTTAGGCATTTGGGGCCGTTTTTAGGCGTTTGGGGGCTGTTTTTAGGCGTTTGGGGGCCATTTTTAGGCGTTTGAGGGATGTTTTTAAGTGTTCTGGGGCCGTTTTTAGGCATTTGGTGCCGTTTTTATGCGTTTGGGGGGTGTTCTTAGGCATTTGGGGGTGTTTTTAGGCGTTTGGAGGCCGTTTTTAGGCGTTTGGGGGCTGTTTTTAGGCATTTGGGGGCCATTTTTAGGCGTTTGGGGGCCATTTTTAGGCATTTGGTGCCATTTTTAGGCGTTTGGGGGCCGTTTTTAGGCGTTTGGGGGATGTTTTTAGGCATTTGGGGCCATTTTTAGGCGTTTGGGGGCCATTTTTAGGCGTTTGGGGGCCGTTTTTAGGCGTTTGGGGGTGTTTTTAGCCATTTGGAGGGCGTTTTTAGGCGTTTGGGGGGTGTTTTTAAGCGTTCTGGGGCCGGTTTTAGGCATTTGGGGGTGGTTTTAGGCATTTGGGGCCGTTTTTAGGCATTTGGTGCCATTTTTAGGCGTTCTGGGGCCGTTTTTAGGCGTCTGGGGCCGGTTTTAGGCGTCTGGGGGCCGTTTTCTGTGCCTCTCTCTTCCTAGGGCTGCCCCATTGAGTCGTTCTGACCCCCCGTCCCCCCCGTCCCGCAGCCGGCAGGGCCCGGGGGGGGTGCGTGGAGGTGGCGTCGGGCACGGAGGCGGTGCTGGGGCTCCCGTTCCGCCTCCTCTGCATCGCCTGCAAGCGCCGCAGCGAGACCCCGGCCGAGGCCACCGGGGAGTGGTTCTTCCGTGGGGAGGGAGACGCCGCCTTCCACAAGGTACCGGGAGGGACCGGGAGGGACCGGGAGGGGATTGGGGGGGGAATGGGGAGCTATTGGGAGGCACTGGGATGCACTGGGTGCTGCTGGTGTGCTCCTCCCCCCCCCCCCCAGATCCTGCAGAACAGCCCCACGGAGGGCCCATGGGTGGCTCCGGGCCCGGTCCATGGGGTGCTGGGAGCCACTGGGTCATACTGGGAGCTACTGGGGTCATACTGGGCACTGCTAGGAGTCACTGGGTCATACTGGGAGCTGCTGGGGTCAAACTGGGAGCTACTGGGAGTCACTGGGGTCATACTGGGAGCTACTGGGGTCATACTGGGAGCTACTGGGAGCTACTGGGGTCATACTGGGAGCTACTGGGAGTCACTGGGGTCATAGTGGGCACTACTGGGAGCTACTGGGAGCTACTGGGAGTCACTGGGGTCATACTGGGAGCTACTGGGAGCTACTGGGAGCCACTGGGAGTCACTGGGGTCATACTGGGAGCTACTGGGAGCCACTGGGGTCATACTGGGAGCTACTGGGAGTCACTGGGGTCATACTGGGAGCTACTGGGAGCCACTGGGAGTCACTAGGGTCATACTGGCAGCTACTGGGAGACATTGGGGTGATACTGGGAGCTACTGGGAGCTACTGGGAGCCACTGGGAGTCACTGGGGTCATACTGGGAGCTACTGGGAGCCACTGGGGTCAGACTGGGAGCTACTGGGAGTCACTGGGGTCATACCGGAAGTCACTGGGAGTCACTGAGGTCAGACTGGGAGCTACTGGGGTCATACTGGGCAGTGCTGGGAGCTACTGGGAGTCACTGGGGTCATACTGGGCACTACTGGGAGCTACTGGGAGCTACTGGGGTCATACTGGGAGCTACTGGGAGTCACTGGGCGCTACTGGGGTCATACTGGGAGCCACTGGGGTCATACTGGGAGTTACTGAGATCATACTGGGAGCTACTGGGGGTCACTGGGAGCTACTGGGGTCATACTGGGAGCTCCCGGGGGCCACTGGAGGGCACTTAGGTTGTCTCTATGGGTCCCCGGCAGTCACTGATGTGCTGTCCCCCCCCCCAGATCCTGGAGTACAGCCCGGAGGAGGGCCAGTGGGTGGCTCCGGGCCCCTTCTATGGGGTGCTGGCGTGGAACGGCTCGCGGGGCACGCGGGACCTGCAGGACCTGTCGGTGCGGCTCTCGGCCGTGGGGCGGCCCCACGCGGGGCTCTACGTGTGCCGCCTGCGCCGCAACCTCACCTTCGAGGGCTACATCTACAGCCTGGCCCGCAACCAGACCCTGCGCCTGGCCGTGGTGGACACCGGTGGGGGGCTAAGGGGGTGGGAGGGGCTAAAGTGGTGGGAGGGGCTAATTGGGGTGGGAGGGGCTAAAGGGGAGGAGCAGAGTATGGGGGTGAATGGGAGTGAATGGGGATGGAGAGGGGGTGTGGTTTGGGGCTAAAGAGGCAGGGCTTAAGGGGGTGGGAGGGGCTAAACGGGAAGAGTGGGGTAGGGGGGTGAATGGGAGTCAATGGGGACGGAGAGGGGGCATGGTTTGGGGCTAAAGGGCAGGGCTTAATGGAGTGGGAGGGGCTAAAGGGGAGGAGAGGAGAATGGGAGTCAATGGGGACAGGGGGCGTGGCTTTAGGAGGGGGCGTGGTTCGGGTAAGGGCGGAGCCAAAGGAGGGGTATGGGTGTGAATGGCAGTCAATGGGAACGGAGGGGGGCGTGGCTTAAGGAGGGGGCGTGGTTTGGGTAGGGGCAGAGCCAAGGGAGGGATATGGGGGTGAATGGGAGTCAATGGGAAAGGAGAGAGGGCGTGGCTTAGGGAGGGGGCGTGGCTTTGGGTAAAGGTGGAGCCAAGGGAGGGGCTATACGAAAGGAGGGGTTATGAGGGTGAATGGGAGTCAAAGGGGACTGAGAGGGGGGCGTGGCTTAAGGAGGAGGCGTGGTTTGTGCCTAAAGGGGCGGGGCTTAATGGAGTGGGCGGGGCTAAAGGGGAAGAGGAGAGGAAGGGGTTGGCTATAGGGTGAATGGGAGTCAATGGGGCGGGGCTTATAAAGAGGCGGGGCTTAAGGGGGGCGGAGCCAGGGGATGGCTGCGCTATGAGCCTATGGGGGGTAATAGAGACTCAATGGGGGGGGGGGGGGGAGTGGTTCCAAACCCCGAGGACACGGGTTCGAGTCCCGCGTAGGGCAAGTTTCACCCTATGGCCGCGGGTTCGAATCCCGATGGGGGTGGGTAAAATTTGGGAAGTGGGGAGGGAGGGGGGGATAGTTCCAAGGCCCGAGGCCACGGGTTCGCTCCCCGGTGCCGGCAGCGCGTCGGGACCTGGCGTCCATCGTGTCGGAGATCCTGATGTACGTCATGATTGTGGTGCTCACGCTCTGGTTGGCCGCCGAGATGCTCTATTGCTACCGCAAGGTGGCGGCCGCGGCCCCCCCCCCCCGACAGCGCGTGAGTGCCGGGGGGGCGGAGCCAAGGGGAAGGGGCGGGGCTTAAGGGAAAGGAGGTGGGGCTTAAGGGAAAGAGGGCAGGCTTAAGGGAAAGGAGGCGGGGCTTAAGGAAAGGGGCGGTGCTTAAGGGGGCGGGGCCAAGAGACAGGGAGTGGGGTATGGGGGCTATAAGAGGGGTGCTATGGGGGGGAATAGGAGGGTAATAAAGGGGTATGGGAGGCAATAGGGGGTTATGGGGGTCCATAGGTGTGCTGGAGGGGGGCTATGGGGGTCTATGGAGGGGAATAGGGACATAAAGAGGGGCAATAAGGGGTCTGTGGGAGGCATGGGGGTGCTGTGGGGGTCTGTAGTAGTCTATGGGGGGTCTATAGGGGTCTATGGGGGGTATAGGGGGGTATGGAGAGCAATAGGAGCATATAGAGGGGCAATAAGGGGTCTATGGGAGGCATAGGGGGTGCTGTGGGGGTCTGTAGTAGTCTATGGGGGTCTATAGGGGTCTATGGGGGGTATAGGGGGGTATGGAGAGCAATAGGAGCATATAGAGGGGCAATAAGGGGTCTATGGGAGGCATAGGGGGTGCTGCAGGGGTCTGGGGGGGTCTATGGAGTGCTACAAGGGGTCTATAGGGGGGCTTTGGGGGGCAATAGGGACATATGGGGGGCAATAAGGGGTCTATGGAAGGTATAGGGCATGCTATAGGGGCTATATGTGGTCTGTGGGGGCAATAGGGGAGTTGGGGGGGACAATAAGAGAGTATGGGGGTCTGTGGGTCTATAGGGTGCTATAGGCTGCCTCTCCCCCCATAGCTCGGAGTACCTGGCCATCACCTCGGAGAGCAAAGAGAACTGCGCGGGGGTGCAGGTGGCCGAGTAGCACCCATGGGTGCTGCTCCCCCTCCCCATCCCCTATAGCACCCCTATAGCACCCATAGCACCTCCCCCCTACACAGCGCCCCCCCCTGCAATAACCCCCCCGGGGGGGGCGGCCCAGCCCCCCCCCCCAGCACCATTGCACGGCTCCTATGGAAGGGATACAGCACCCATGGATGCCCCTATGGATGGACCCAGCACCTATGGGTGCTGCTATGGAAGGATCCAGCACCCTAAAGAAGGTTCCATCACCCATGGGTGCTCCTGTGGACGGCTATTGGCACCTATGGGTGCTGCTAGAGAAGGATATTGGCACCTATGGGTGCTCCTAAGGAAGGACCCAGCACCTTAAGGAAGGTTCCATCACCCATGGGTGCTCCTATGGAAGGTTATTGGCGCCTATGGGTGCTCCTATGGAAGGACTCAGCACCCATGGGTGCTCCTCAAGATGGCTCTTAGCACCTATGGTTGCTCCTCAATAAGGTTCCAGCACCCTAGAGATGGTTCCAGCACCCATGGGTGCTCCTATGGATGGTTATTGGCACCCATGGGTGCTCCTTAAAAAGGACCCAGCACTTTAAAGATGGTTCCAGCACCCATGGGTGCTCTTATGGATGGCTATTAGCACCTATGGGTGCTCCTATGGACGGCTATTGGCACCCATGGGTGCTCCTATGGAAGGACCCACCACCCCCCCCGCACTGGGCTGTGCATGCAAATGAGCCGGATGCAAATGAACTGATGCTAATTAGCTCCGCGCTGATTGGCCCTATGCTAATGAGCCGCGCGCGCTGATTGGCCGTATGCAAATGAGGGGGGAGGGCGTGAACGTGTCGATCTGCAAAAGCACTTTATGCAAATGAAGCCCCTGCTAATAAGCGCGTTATGCAAATGAGAGGGTTCGTTATGCAAACGAGGTGTTGAATATGCAAATGAGAGGGCTAATTACGGACACGAATGGGTTGATTATGCAAATGAGGGGTTCAGAGACCTATAGGAATGGGCTTGATATGCAGATGATGGGTTAAATATGCAAATTAACCTAATTAGTTATGCAAATTAGAGGCAAACAAGAGTGGGTGGTGGTAAGTCCATATGCAAATGAGGCTCTATGCTAATTAGGCCTCATGCCGATGCTATAATGAGCCACGATGTAAACAAGCGGAGGCGATATGTAAATGAGGCCATTGATAAGGCAATAATCGATATGCAAATGAGACGGCATGTTAATTAGACCACATGCAAATAAGGCAACGCAGTAATTAGACTATTGGTGATTGAGGTTATTTATTGATTAGGCAATATGCTAATTAGGCTGTATGCAAATGAGACTGAGCGTATGCAAATGAGCCATGAACCCCCCCACTGCCTCTCTAGACCAATGGGCTCTATATGCTAATTAGCCCTATGCTAATGAGCTATATGCTAATGAGCCCTATGCCACGTGCTCAGAGGTGCCCTTATAAACACCAACCAATCACGTTCCTATATGCAAATCAGCCCCAAGTTAATGAGCTCGATGCTCATGAGCCCCCCGCCCCCGCTTTTTGGCGCCATCCACTAGGGGGCGGTAACGCTTTGCCGCGCCCTCCCCTCGTAAGCCCCGCCCACATCCGGGCACCGAGCCCGGTGGTGGCGGGAAAACGACGCAATAAGGGCGGGAATTGACGCAAGGGCGGGGCAATGACGTCACCGGACGCGCAGGGGGCGGGGCCAAACGTCTCTATTGCAACGTTCGTGGACGCGCTGACGGCGTTGGGGGGGGAGGGGGCGTTGTTTGCCCATTAAGGCTTAATGGGCGTGATGATGTCATTAGTGACGTCCGGCCCGACCGGTTTTGAGGCTCAAATGGGATAATTGGGGGGTTTTGGGGCGCCCTGACCCACTTCGAAGGGGTTGAAAGGCGTTTGGGGCTCAATTACACGTTTGGGGGGGGGTGTTGGGGGTGACGTCACCCGTTTGGGGCTCAATTAAGAGCGTTTATGGGGCTTCTGGGGCGCCCTGACCTCAATGAGAGGCTTCGGGGTGGGGGTGGGGGGGGGGGGTCAATGATGGGGTTCGGGGTGAAGGGAGGGGTTTAAGGGGGTTCCACCCGCACCCCACAGCCCAAAACCGTCCCAACGCCCCGCACGGAGCCGCTGCTGGGGCAAAACGCGCCGGGAGCAGGCAATAAACGGGGGGAGAGGAGGCGTTTGGGGGGGATGAGGGGTGAATCGGAGCGTTTGGGGGGGATTTGGGGGCGTTTGAGGGGGTTTGGAGGGAAATTCCGGGCGTTTGGGATGGTTTTGAGGGTGTTTGGGGGAGTTTTGGGGTGTTTGGGGGCGTTTTGGGGTCATTCGGGGGTAACTACGGGCGTTTGGGGGTGGTTTTGAAGGTGTTTGGGGACGTTTAAGGGCGTTTTGGGGTGTTTCTGGGTTACCCGAGAGGTTTTGGGGTGATTTGGGGAGGGGAATTCGGGACGTTTTGGGGTGTTTGTGAGGGTTTGGGGTGGTTTTGAGGGTGTTTGGGGGCGTTTTGGGGTGGTTTGGGGGTAATTACGGGCGTTTGGGGCTGTTTTGAGGTGGTTTTGAGGGTGTTTGGGTGTGTTTTGAGGGTGTTTTGGGGTGCTTCAGAGTTACCTGCAGGTTTGGAGGTTCCCTGGGTATGTTTTGGGGGGATTTGGGGGGGAATTACGGGCGGTTTGGGGTGTTTTGGGTTGTTTGGGAGGTATTTGGGGGGTGTTTGAGGGCGTTTAGGGGTGCTTCAGGATGACCTGAGAGGTTTTGGGGTGACTGGGGGGGGGGGGGGGGGAATTCCGGGCCGTTTGTGCTGATTTTTGGCATTTGGGAGGGATTTGGGGGCATTTAAGGGCGTTTTGGGGTGTTTCTGGGTTACCTGATAGGTTTTGGGGATATTTCGGGGGGAAATCCGGGCGTTTTGAGGGGTGTTTGTGGGCGTTTAGGGGCATTTTGGGGCATTTGGGAGCGTTTGGGGGTGCTTCAGGGTTACCTGAGAGGTTTGGGGGTGATTTGGGGGAGAATTCCAGGCGTTTGGGGTGGTTTTGAGGGTGTTTGAGGACGTTTTGGGGCGTTTGGGGGCAATTTGGGTCATTTGGGGACAATTTGGGATGTTTTCGGGGGTATTTGGGGGTTGTTTGGGCGTTTTAGGGGGAATTTGGGGCGTTTGAGCATACTTGGTGATTTGGTGAGTTTTGGGGCACTTTGGGGTCATTTTGGGGCTATTTTGGGCCATTTTGGGGTGTTTTGGGGCCGTTTTGGGGTGTTTGGGGGGTCTCTGGGCCCATTTTGGGGCCGTTTCAGCCGGTTTTGGTGACGGGGGTGTCTCAGGGTGCAGGTCGGGGGGTCCATGGGGCGCCTCTGCCGGTGCCGTTGTCGGGGTCGAAGCCGGGGTCAAGGTCGGGGTCAAGGTCGGGGACACCGGCGCCACCGCAGCTGCCAGAAGACGTGTTCTTGTTCCCCCAAGGTACGGCCCCGGCCTCGCTTTGGGGCGAATTTGGGCATTTGGGGTAAATTTGGACGTTTTGGGGGTGAACTTAGGGGTTTTGGGGGTGATTTGGGGCGTTTTGGGGGTGAATTTGGACGTTTGGTGGGTGAATTTGGGCGTTTTGGGGCTGAATTTAGGCGGTTTGGGATGAATTTGGGCATTTGAAGGGTGAATTTGGGTGTTTTGGAGGTGAAATTGGGCGTTTGAGGGGTGAATTTGGGCGTTTTGGGGGTGAATTTGGGCGTTTTGAGGCTGAATTTAGGTGGTTTGGGATGAATTTGGGCGTTTGAGGGGTGAATTTGGGCGTTTTGGGGTGAATTTGGACGTTTGAGGGGTGAATTTGGGCGTTTTGGGGCTGAATTTAGGCGGTTTGGGGTGAATTTGGGCATTTGAGGGGTGAATTTGGGTGTTTTGGGGGTGAAATTGGGCGTTTGGGGGGTGAATTTGGGCGTTTTGAGGCTGAATTTAGGCGGTTTGGGATGAATTTGGGCGTTTGAGGGGTGAATTTGGGCGTTTTGGGGTGAATTGGGCCAATTGAGGGGTGAACTGAGGTGGATTTGGGTGATTTTGGGCCATTTGGGGCTGAATTTGGGCGTTTGGGGGTGAATTTGGGCATTTTAGGGCGAATTTGGGTGTTTGGGAGGTGAATATGGGTGGTTTGAGGGTGAATTTAGGCGTTTTGGGCCTGATTTGGGGCATTTTGGGGGTGAATTTGGATGTTTGGGGGTGAATTTGGGCGTTTTGGGGCTGAATTCAGGCGGTTTGGGATGAATTTGGGCGTTTGGGGGTGAATTTGGGTGTTTGGGAGGTGAATATGGGTGGTTTGAGGGTGAATTTAGGCGGTTTGGGGGTGATTTGGGGCGTTTTGGGCTGAATTTGGGCGTTTGGGGGTGAATTTGGCCATTTGAGGGGTGAATTTTGGCATTTTAGGTCGAATTTGGGTGTTTGGGAGGTGAATATGGGTGGTTTGAGGGTGAATTTAGGCGTTTTGGGGGTGATTTGGGGCGTTTTGGGCTGTATTTGGGTGTTTTGGTGTGTGAATTTGGTGTTTGAGAGGCGAATTTGGGCAGCTTGGGTTAATTTGGGAGTTTGGGGGTTGAAATTGGGCGGTTTGAGGGTGAATTCAGGTGTTTTTGAGGTGAATTTGAGCTGTTTGGGTTAATTTGGGTGTTGAGGGGTGAATTTAAGCGCTTTGGGCAAATTTGGGTGTTTTCAGGGTGAATTTGGGAGTTTTGGGGTGAATTTGGGGCATTTTGGGGAGTTTTCTTGGGGGACAGTTCTCACATCTCCCCTTTGCAGCACGCCTGCCCGTCGATGACGTCACCGATGACGTCACCGCCGCTCGCCGTGACCACCACCTACATCATCTGGCCCCCCCCGGCCATCACCACCTTGGGGGGGCCCCGCGTGGCCGTAGTTGGGGCCCCCGAGCCCCCAAAATGCTGCTTTTAGCCCCAAAACGCTGCTTTTAGCCCCAAAACGGCCATTTTGGGGCTGTTTGGAACCAAAAGAATGATCTTTAACCCCAAAATTCACCTCCCACCCCCAACCCCCCACCCCTTTCCCAAAGGGAATTTGGCAACAAAGCGACTTGTGCCCCAAAACCACCTTTTCTCACCCCAAAACCACCTTTTTCACCCCCAAAACACCCCAAATTCGCCCCAAAACACCCAAATTTGCCCCAAAACGCCCAAATTCGCCCCCAAACGGGTTAAAATTTATCAGCACCAAAACTTGGCTTTGACCCAAAATTGGATTTTTTGGGGGTTGGGGCAAAAAAAATCGATCCCAGGCCCCAAAATGACGTTTTTTAACCCAAAACTCGACGTGGGGGGACCTCGAGGGGAGGTTTGCCCTAAAACTGGCCTTTTCACCCCAAAAACGTTGGGAAACCCCAGGATTTAGCTCTGAAAACGCATAAATTTGGCACCAAACCAGCGCTGGACCTAAAAAGGGGCGTTTTCAGCCCAAAATGGGGGTCGGGGGTGTGGGGGGGGGGGGGTCACCCATTCGCTTCTCGCCCCCAAATTCCTCCTTTTTTCGCCTTAAAACTTGGACATGACGATGAAAACGCATCATTTTGGCGCCAAAAAGGGGGGGGGGGGGAACATCCGGGTCTCTTGGGGGGGGGTGGGAGGGGCCACGGGAGGGGGCGGGGCTATGGAGGGCGAGGGCGCCATGGGGGGGGGTCGTGCTGCTGACCCAGGTCCTGCCGGGGGGGGGGGGGCCCGAACCCGGGACCCCCCTGAAGCGGCAGAAGGTGTGGGGGGAGCCCCTGGTGCTGGGAGTAAGTGCGGAGTAACCGCGGAGTAACCGCGGAGTAACGGGGGGTAATGGGGGTAATGGGTGGCCGGGGGGGGGAGTGAATGGGGGGGCTAAGGGGGGTCTATGGGGTGAGTAGAGGGTGAATGGGGGGGTATGGAGTGAGTAGGGGAGTTGTAAGGGGGGTCTATGGGGTGAGTAGAGGATGAATGGGGGGTATGGAGTGAGTATGGGGTGCATGGGGGGGAGTATGGGGTGAGTAGGGGTGAATAGGGGAGTGAATAGGGGCTATAGAGTGAGTAGGGGTGAGTTGGGGATGTATAGGGGTGTATAGGGGGTGTGGGGAGTAGTAAGGGGGGGGTAGGGTGTGAGTGGGGATTGAGTAGGGGGCGACTGGGGCTGAGTAGGGGCTGAGTATAGGGGTGAGTAGAGGGTAAACGGGATGAGTAAGGGGGTTCAATAGAGGCTGAGTAGGGGGTTAGTAGGGGGTGAGTAGGGGGTTCAATAGGGGATATGTAGGGGGTGAGTAGGGGGTGTGTATGGGGTGAGTAGGAGGTTCAATAGGGGATATGTAGGGGGTGCGTATGGGGTGAGTAGGGGGTTCCATAGGGGCTGAATGGGGGTGAGTAGAGGGACGAGTGGGGCTGAGTAGGGGTTGAATGGGGGGTGTAGGGATTGAGTAGGGGTTCAATGGGGGTATCTAGGGGGTTAGTAGGGGTTCCATAGGGCATTATCAGAGGGTGTGTAGGGTGTGAGTAGGGGGTTAGTAGGGGTTCAATAGGAGCTAAGTGGGGTTCAATAGGGTGTGAGTAGGGTGTGAGTAGGGGGTTAGTAGGGGTTCAATAGGGCCTGATAGAGGTTCAATGGGGGTTAGTAGGGGCTGAGTAGGGGTTCAATAGGGGGTGTATGTGGCATATGTGGGGTGTGTGTAAGGGGTCTATAGGGGATGAGTAAGAGATTAGTAGGGAGTGTGTAAGGGGTCCCTGTGGGTCTCTATGGGTCTGTATACGTCTCTATGGGTCTCTATTGGTCTCTGTGTGTCTCTATAGGGTCTCTATGGGTCTCTGTGGCTCTATGTTCTCTATGGGTTGCTATGGGTCTCTGTGGGTCCCTATGGGTCTCTATGGTCCCTATGGTCTCTACGGTCTCGATGGGTCTCTATGGGTCCCTATGGGTCTCTATGTGTCACTATGGGGTCTCCATGGGTCTCTGTGTCTCTATTGTCTCTATGGGTCTCTATTGGTCCCTATGGGGTCTCTATGGGTCTCTGTGTCTCGATGGGTCTCTATGGGTCTCTATGGGTCTCTATGGGTCCCTAGGGGGTCTCTATGGGTCTCTGTGTCTCTATGTGTCTCTATGGGTCCCTATGTGTCACTATGTGTCTCTATGGGGTCTCTATGTGTCCCTATGTGTCGCTATGGGTCTCTATGGGTCTGTATGGGTCTCTATGGGTTTCTATGTGTCTCTATGGGTCTCTATGGGTCTCTATGGGTCTGTATGGGTCGCTATGGGTCCCTATGTGTCTCTGTGGATCTCTATGTGTCTCTATGTGTCTCTATGGGGTCTCTATGGGGTCTCTATGGGTCTCTGTGTCCCTATGTGTCCCTATGGGGTCTCTATGTGTCTCTATGTGTCCCTATGGGGTCTCTATCGGTTCCTATGTGTCCCTATGTGTCCCTGTGGGTCCCTATGTGTCCCTATCGGGTCCCTATGTGTCTCTATGGGTCCCTGTGTGTCCCTATCGGGTCCCTATGTGTCCCTGTGTGTCCCTGTGTGTCTCGGTGTGTCCCTGCAGGTGTCGCAGCTCCTGCTGGGGGCGCTGCAGTGCGCGCTGGGCGCGGCGCTGCTCGTGGCGCTGCGGGACCCGTTCGGGGCGCAGCTCGGGCTCCCCCTCGGCGCCGGCGCCGCGGTGAGGGGCGGCACTTGTGGGGCAGAGGCACTTGTGGGGCTGGGGGGGGGCTTGTGGGGCTGAGGGTGGTTACGGGCTGGAGGGAGACCTATGGGGCAGAGAGGGGGGTGGTAGTGTGGGGGGGGGGCCTATGGGGTGGGGGGGCACTTGTGGGGCAGGGGGTGGTTATGGGGGGGGACACATATGGGGCATGGGGGGCACTTGTGGGACAGAGAGGGGGTGGTTGTGGGGCAGGGGGTGGTTATGGGGGGGGCCTGTTGGGTGGTTGGGGGGTACTTATAGGGCATGGGGGGGCGCTTGTGGGGCAGAGGTGGGTGATTATGGGGCAGAGGGTGATTATGGATTGGGGGGGGTCTTATGAGGTGGTTGTGGGGGGGCACTTATGGGGCAGGGGAGGTGGTTATGGGGCAGGGGTCACTTATATGGGGCACTTATGGGGCATTACGGGGCGGGGGGGCACCTATGTGGTGGGCACGCACTTATGGGGCAGAATGGGCACCTATGGGATGGGCCCCACTTATGGGGCAGCCCGTGACCCACATCTGCCCCCCCCCCCCCCAGGTGATGGTATCAGGGGCAGTGCTGGTGGCAATGGCGCAGAGACCCTCTGTGAGGCGGGTGAGTGGGGGGGGGCACTTGTGGGGCAGCTATGGGGTGGCTATGGGGGGGTGCTATGGGCTGGCTATGGGGCACTATAGGGTGCTATGGGGTGGCTATGGGGCACTATGGGGTGCTATGGCTTGGGTATGGGGCATGATGTGGGGCTGCTGACGTGGGGGGGAGGTGGCCTGGTGCAGGGTATATGACATGGGGGTGACATGTGGGGTGCCCCATAGGCTGCCCCATAGCCTGCCCCATCGGGTGTCCCATCAGGTGCCCCAGAGGCTGCCCCATAGGCTAACATGTGGGGCTGCCCCATAGGCACGGGTGGCGCTGGCTCTGGGGATCGTGGCCTCCATCGGCTCCTTCGTGGCGCTGGGGGTGGAGGGGGTGCTCATGCCCCACGGCTGCCTCACATGCCCCTTCCTGGGGCCCGCCGCTCAGGTATGGGGCGCTATGGGGCGCTATGGGGCGCTATGGGAGCCTATGGGGTGCCGTGGGGCAACTATTGTGGGGCTATGGGGTGGTTATGGGGTGCCATTGGGTGCTATGGGTGGTATGGGGTGTTATGGTGTGGCTATGGGGGGCTGTGTGGGGTCTTTGGAGGCTATGGGGTACTATGGGGTGGTTATGGGGGCTATGGGGGCTATGGGGGCTATGGAGTTCTATGGGGCTATGGGGGGCTATGGGGTGGTTATGGGGGCTATGGGGGCTATGGAGGCTATGGAGTTCTATGGGGCTATGAGGGGTTATGGGGGGGCTATGGGGGCTATGGGGGCTATGGGGTGGTTATGGGGGCTATGGGGGCTATGGAGGCTGTGGAGTTCTATGGGCTATGGGGGGCTATGAGGTGGTTATGGGGGCTGTGGGGTGCTATGGGGTGGATATGGGGGGGTGCTATGGGGGGTTATGGGGGCTATGGGTGGCTATGGGGTGGTTATGGGGGCTATGGAGGCTATGGGGCTGTGGGGGGCTATGGGGCGCTATGGGGCTCTATGGGGCCCGCGGTGTCTCACCCCTCCCGCGCTGCCGCCAGGAGGCGCTGCTGGGAGCGCACGCGCTCCTGCTGACGTCAGCGGCGGCGGCGGCCGCGCTCGCGGTGACCGGGTCGGTGGCGGCCGCCAGGGGGCGCAAGAGGGCGCGGGAGGGGCCGGTGAGTGAGGAAGAGGGGGCGTGGTTAAGGCGGGAGGGGGCGTGGCCAAGGCGGGAGGGGGTGCGTGGTCACGCCGCTGACTCCGCCCCCTTTTGCCCTCCCCGCAGCCCATTGTGATCTACCAGACGTCGCTCCCCGCGCCGGGGGCGGGGCTTAGCGAGGCCACGCCCCCCTCTGGCTCCGCCCCTCAATAAAGGCCTATGGGGTGCTATGCGGTGGCTATAGGGCGCTATGGGGTGCTGTCGGGTGGCTATAGGGTGCTGTGGGGTGGCTATAGGGCACTATGGGGTGCTGCCGGGTGGCTATAGGGTGCTATGGGGTGGCTATAGGGCACTATGGGGTGCTGTCGGGTGGCTATAGGGCACTATGGGTTGCTGCCGGGTGGCTATAGGGTGCTGTGGGGTGGCTATAGGGCGCTATGGGGTGCTGCCGGGTGGCTATAGGGTGCTGTGGGGTGGCTATAGGGTGCTATGGGGTGGCTATAGGGCATTATGGGGTGCTGTCGGGTGGCTATAGGGTGCTGTCGGGTGGCTATAGGGCGCTATGGGGTGCTACGGGGTGGCTATAGGGTGCGGTGGGGTGGCTATAGGGCACTGTGGGATGGCTATAGGGTGCTATGGGGTGGCTATAGGGCACTATGGGGTTCTACAGGGTGGCTATAGGGTGCTACGGGGTGGCTAGAGGGCGCTATGGGGTTCTACAGGGTGGCTATGGGGTGCTGTGGTGTGGCTATAGGGCACTATGGGGTGCTGTGGGGTGGCTACAGGGTGCTGTGGGGTGCTATCGGGTGGCTATAGGGTGCTGTGGGGTGGCTATAGGGCTCTATGGGGTGCTATAGGGTGGCTATAGGGTGCTGTCGGGTGGCTATAGGGTGCTGTGGGGTGCTGTGGGGTGGTTATAGGGCACTATGGGGTGGCTATAGTGTGCTATGGGGTGGCTATAGGTTGCTATGGGGTGGCTATAGGGCGCTATGGGGTGCTATGGGGTGCTATAGGGTGGCTATAGGGTGCTGTGGGGTGGCTATAGTAGGGCGCTAT
>NW_022651104.1:0-97713 GCF_004027225.2 Strigops habroptila
AGATTTATCTTTAGGAAATCAAAAGCAAGAGAGTTGAAAGGGGTTTGCAGAGGTGATCTTCAAGGCAAAAATCATAAAAGAGATAAAAAGATTTCTGGAAGATGCCAGCTTGATCTCTAGCGGAAAAGTTCCAAATAGGAGATTGCTGCTCCCTCCAGCAGTCAACTCTGCTGTCTTTTTTAGAATTCAAAAGATCTTACTCATGTTTAACAGAGCGTAACTCATAAAGAACAATGCAATTCTCAGTAAAACTTAGCCTTTCTGTGAACTTTCAGAAAATCAGCAAGACACCTCTCTCTCCTCAGCAGATGAGTACTGTGTTTTCTTCCCATGCCTTGCCAGATGGAGAAGTCTGACAGTAGTCACTGCACGTACAAACCTCACATAGAGCCCAACCCACTAACTCAGCTCAGCTCACTTCCCTCTTTTCCACATTATCTCCTAAGAGAGACTACATTTCTAATAAGGAATTCATAATGCAGGCAAGACAATCTTAGCAAGAACTGCCAAGATCGGTGTGTTATCAGCGCTGTTCCCAGACTATAGTCGAAAACTCAGCATTACGCTAGCTACTAAGGAGTAGAAAGATGACTGCTACTGTTGAACCCAGGACAACACTTTCTACGTAATAACACATAGCATTTACTGATTCTATTTGTGATTTTCTTTCTTATGTAACAACTGCCAAATTTGAACTGTTCTTTCTTGAAAAAGTGGTTTATAGGTTTGTTTCTAGAATTGCTGCTAAGAGTATGCAGTAACAGTGGTAGCCTTTGCTCTCCATTCAGAGGAAACTAAACGTTTTAAGCAAAAGGAATACTTTCTGTTTAATCGAAATGACATATGGTTGCTCGCAACCAAATTATAGACATTTACTCCGACCGTCAGCTACAAACCTGAATTTGCTTTTCAAAAGTTCTATATTCTTATTGACAAGCTGGAATGATGCAGCTAAAATTTTGCGGTGTAACTGAATACCTTGTCTTTTTCCTCTCTGATTCTCAGCTGTCATCTTCAAGAATGTCTAAATAGGATGTTTTCTTCTGTAATACTGAGATGATGTTTGTCTTTTACAAGAGAACAGGGCCTAGAAGAAGATTCTGATGTAAGCTGATGTTTGTTTTTCTTTAGAAATTGCATATTCACAATTCATAAAAATACACCTAGACAAGAAACTATATTGTGACGGGCTCCGTAAACAGTGAGTGCTGTGGTAGGTTTTTGACTGAAACAGTACCTTAGAAAAAATTAGTTTCACTGGAATTCACGATGGGGACTTGTTTCCAAATGACACATCCTGGAAAGATACAAAGGAAGGCTATTTTGTTAAAAGCAATGGCTGTCAAATTAGTTGAACTTTAAAAGAGTTTGAGCTCTGGATTTCAAAAAAACAAGCACTCTCTACCTATCTTTTGTGCATATCAACTCCATAGTCAAGTAGTTTTTCATTTGAAAATAATTTCATTTTTCATTTTTCATTCAGAATGCTCTCTGTCACATTACCAAGTTTCCTTCACAAGCGTTTTCTATTATTTGGTCTGCCGGGCTGCAGCAGAAATACAGATATACAATAGAACTTCCTCAAGGAAAAGAGAACTCGAAAAAACTAAACACGAAAAGTTCCACAGTCAGAACTGATATATATTTTCTTATTATTTATCATCAATACAGGCTGTGTTAGTGGCACAGCTTCATTACATTCATGGTTAGTTTGTTCTTCAGTTAATATTTGGAAGAGATTCTTTTTTTCCTGCTATTCTTGACTTTCAGTGATGGCAATATTCACAAGAAACAACGGAGACCAGAGAGGGACATGATATCTGATTTCTCTGAATTTGCGTGTTGTTACAATTTCTGTTGGTATGAATCATAAAACACAGAACTTAACTTACACATTCCTACTGGAGGAATTGCTGCGCTTTCTTAGGCAGTCTGAAGTGTCTCACTCCATCTACCATTATTTGGTACATAAATATGTTTCTAGTTCTATTCTCGCTTTCAGTTCACTTAGACGGACTCAAGCAATCACACCAGCATGACTGTGTATAGCCTTCACTTCTATGCTGATGTACTGAGTGCTTCAGTTCACAACTGTTTTGTGCCCTCAGCCAACACCACAGTGGTATGGTGCGTACTACTCCCACGTCTTTGGTCTCATCCTTAACATGCACAGAGATAAATGGTACGAATATCATTTGATTTAAATGCTTCCTTTCTTTTGTCTGTTTCCTTGTCAGAAATGAGTTAGGTATCCTATCTATCTGCGTACTGATTTCTCCTGAGTTCTCTATCCCAAATGCAATAGAATGCAACAACAACAAATGCAAGTGCCAGAAGCATATTTCACCTCAACGTAAGGAAATAATGCTTCACCGTAATGATATGGACACAAACGTGAAGGACAGTTGTGATCAGTTCTTCAGGCCTGAATTTCAACACTGCACAAGCACAAATACGCTTTTTGCTGATGACTCTGCCTATGCTATCAGCCGTGGGCAACCATCTAAATTTCCTGCACAATTCTACGTGTGCTTAGGGTATGTCATCCCAAAGAGAAGTTTCTCGTGTTTCCTTTCCATTCTGAGAGACACAGTTTCATTGAAATAGGAGATTAATTCTTCTCACAACACTCTTCTGTCTATACCATTCTGATAGCATAACTAAAGGCACACATACACAGGGTTAAAAAGATGCATAGATGCAACACTTGCACAATTAGCATTTTAACACCTAGCTAATGTTGATGTTTATTGAATTTGTTTCGTTATATGTGCTTGATTCTCTTCAGACTACACCATTTCCTTTAGATTACAGATCCAAAAGAGCATTTAGTTCTTTCGAGTCATAAAGCCTAGGAAACTAGAGGTATCTGCTTATCTACCACCTCTTTCTACCTGATTCTCCTGCCAGGGCCAAAGGAATATTTAGGCAGCAATGATAGAATGGATTTTAAAAATTGGAAGCGTCTAAAAGGAAAGATGTGGAATTATTTCAGAGCTCTTTTTTTTCCCAGAAGTGTAAGTATAAAATGCTCTATTTTAAATGTCATTTACAGAGGCGCAGTCACCAGGCGTATCTTTGGTAACTGTGCAAAAAAGAATGGGAAACATTTACTTCGTTGACTTTTTTCAAATGAAGAAATACTTGACTATGGAGTTGACATGCACAAAAAATAGGTAAAGAGACTGCTTGTTTTTTGAAATCTAGAGCTCAAACTGTTTTAAAGTGAAACAAATTGGACAGCCATTGCTTTTAACAAAATAGCCTTCCTTTGTATCTTTCCAGGATGTGTCATTTGGAAACAAGTCCCCATCGTGACTTCCAGTAAAAAGAAGTTTTTTCTAAGTTACTGTTTCAGTCACAAACCTACCACAGCACTCACTGTTTAGCTTTACGGAGCCCGTCACAATATAGTTTCTTATCTAGGGGTATTTTTATTAATTAGGAACATTCAATTTCTAAAGAAAAACAAACATCAGCTTACATCAGAATCTTCTTCTAGGCCCTGTTCTCTTGTAAAAGACAAACATCATCTCAGTATTACAGAAGAAAACATCCTATTTAGACATTCTTGAAGACGGCAGCTGAGAATCAGGGAGGAAAAAGAAACGGTGTTCAGTTACACCGCAAAACTTTAGCTGCATCATTCTACCTAGCGAGGAAGAACATATAAATTTTAAAAAGGAAATTCAGGTTTGTAGCTGACGGTCTGAGTCAATGTCTATAATTTGGTTGCGAGCAACCATATATCATTCAGATTCAACAGAAAGTATTCCTGTTGCTTAAAATATTTAGATTCCTCTGAGTGGAGAGCAAAGACTACCACTGTTACAGCATACCCTTAGCAGCAATTCTAGAAACAAAACTTTAAACCACTTTTTCAAGAAAGTACAGTTCAAATTTGGCAGTTGTTACGTAGAAAATTAAATCACAGAAAGAGTAAATGCTGGGTGATATTACGTAGAAAGTGTTGTCATGGGTTCAACAGTAGCAGTCGTCTTTCTCCTCCTTAGTAGCTAGCGCAATGCTGAGTTTTCGACTTTAGTCTGGGAACAGTACTGAAAACACATCGATCTTGGCAGTTCTTGCTGAGTAAAGATTGTCTTGCCTGCATTATGAATTCCTTATGAGAAATGTAGTCTCTCTTAGGAGATAATGTGGAAAAGAGGGAAGTGAGCTGAGCTGAGTTTGTGGATTGGGCTCTATGTGAGGTTTGTACGTGCAGTGACTATTGTCAGCCTTCTCTGTCTGGCAAGGCATGGGAACAAATCACAGTACTCATCTGCTGAGGAGAGAGAGGTGTCTTGCTGATTTTCTGAAAGTTCACAGGAAGGCTAAGTTTTAGTTATAATCGCATTGTTCTTTATGAGTTATGCGATGAAGATCTTCTGCTTCATCAGAAGTACTATATGTGCATTTTGACCACAAAACCTCGGTACGTTTGAAGCACGCCTCCATTTCTGACCTAATAATAAACCAGATTTTGTTAGCATCGAAAAAGAAAAGACAAAGGCAAGGCAAAACAGTGCTCAAATACTTGAAATGTTGCTTTATAAATAAAGGAGATGAAGCTGTTTTCTCTATTCACTAAAAGTAGGACAAGAAGGCATGTAACTAAAAGGAAACACTACTCTGTTAAACATGAGTAATAATAGCTTTATAATTACAAACAGACAGCAGAGTTGACTGCTGTAGGTAGCAGTAATCTCCGGTTTTGAAATTTTCAGCTATAGATCAAGCTGGCATCTTCCAGAAATCTTTTTATCTCTTTTACGATTTTGCCTTGACGATCACCTCTGCAAACCCCTTTCAACTCTCTTGCGTTTGATTTCCTAAAGATAAATCTAGAAGAAGCTCAAAAAGGAAACCTTTTCAAGAACTATTTACTCAAAAAGAGACTTCTTTTTAAGAATTGTACAAATAGGTTTTCGGTTTTTATAGATTTTATCAGTAGGAGGGTCATTTTCAGATTACTCGCTTTGTAACTGTTACAGACCAGCTTGACCTCCCTATTTTTCCACTCATCTTTTCTCTTTCTGCCTGAGCTGAGAAATGTGCAATCATAAAATAGTTGAGGTTGGAAAAGACCTCCCTCCACTGAGATGGCAGAGCGAAGGGTGCACGCGGTCCCTCCAACATTGCCTTGCCACCCATAGGTTCTCTCTAGGAAGCATGGCTTTCTCCCTTTCTGCCTTCAAGCGCAGTTTAAAGCTCTTTCAGTGGGCCCTGCTGACTCTTGTGCAAAGATCCTTTTCCCCCTTTGAGAGAGGTCAACCTGTTTTGCCACCAACAGGCCTGGTGTTGTGACCAAAAAATCCCCAATTCTGCTGGTGCCGCAAGGCTCGGAAAAGTGTATTTGTCTGCTGGCTCTTTCTGTTTCTTTCCTCATCTTGCCCCGGAATTGGAAGGATAGAAGAGAACACTGCTCGTGCTCTGGACCTTTTAACTAAGCATTAAGAGGCCCTGAGCTGTTTCTGCATGGCCCTCGGCCTCTAGCAGAATGTTTCATCTGAGTCTGGTTAATCTCACGGGATCGCACTTCAGGATTTTTGAGCTTTTTGCCTACAGAGCTGAAGTTTGTCTAAAGACATAACACTTCAGTCTCCAGCCCCCTCTGCTGAAGGGCCACTTGCTGTGAGGTCAAAACATCACACGTACCCATTGCCACTGTTGTCCGTTGTTGTCATTGTTGTTGTCCCTAAATCCCGAAGCTGGACTTCTCAAAATGTTTGACTTCCTTACGGTGTTCAATGACGCTTCAAGGAGGTTTTCATTTCGGCATTTTCCAGAGGTGTTTTCCTGCTGTTTTTCTATATGGATCCTGCAAAGCATTTCTTTGCTGAATTTGGGCATATAGAATCTGTAAAGTAACTGCACACACTGCTGTCTCCCTGGATGCGAAGATAGGCTTTGTTCAAGAGAAGTGAATGTATGCTGGGAAACGAAAGGCATTTTGAATGCCTTTCTTGCTCGGGGCCTGCCCAGTCCCTTGCATCCAGCTCACTTCCCCCACAGCCACCGGCACCCTCCCGCAAGATGGAGCTCAATGGTCAGGAGGTGCCGCCCGTCCGTGCTTTGGGCTTTCTCCTGGAGCTGCCTCAGGGGACAGTGAAGCAAAGAGTCAAACTTAGCATCCAATGAGACTCTTCAGCCAGTATTCTTTTATTGCAGCGCTGGGCTTTGCGCTGGGATTTCTCCTTACAACCGCTCCCCAGTACTATCAGTACATATGTCAGTACATATTTATATTGTCTTAATACAGGTACAGAAACTTTCTGCGGCATGTCCCACCTCATTACAAGAACTGGGTACGGCATTAAGTTCAATATTTCGTGGTCTCTGCTGCCATCTATTGACCTCTCGGTTCCTTCATCAACACTTGTCCTTTGGTTACCTTTTAGCTTAAGGATGCACAGTTTCTCTTCTAATTACATAAGCTCTTTGGACTAGCTTCAACATTTTTAGCAGTTATTTCATATGGGCAAAGAATATATTTTAAAACATAGTTACCCATCCTGTTCTAGCAATGTGGTTACAATTAGCAGGCTGTGTTTACAATAGATTAGCTACGTAGGTGAACAACCAAGAGAACTGAGCAATTTGACACGGACTCCAGTTAATAGTTTCAATGGAAAAATATTAACTTCTTGTTTCAGTATGCACACAAGTATGCAAGCACATTTCGATCAGCTCACTCACTCGGGTATATTCTACACCTGGCATGTCCAGCAATGACCGAATGAGAAATTCTAGGCAGTGTATTAACGGCAGGAGAAGAAATATTGATCTTCCCCTGTACTTCTATTACCCCTACTCTGTCTATAATTTCATCACCTTCATTGTTCAGGTGGTCCTCTGCATTCTCTCATGTTCTCACCGTTGCCCACTGTGAGAGCTTTGGCCAGGCATCCACCCTCCTGTTTCAGAACTGTAAACAAAGCTTTAGATGAGCACTGTTGCTTTCATTTCACTTTGACCTTCCTTGCTCAAGTCTGCTTTCCATGTGTTCCAGGGAAACAGCTTTAGCATCATACATCAAAGCTACGTGATAGGAGTGAGTAACAGGGAAGTCTCTCCTCACGAAGGCACATTGGAGCCAGACTCTGGTTTATTGCAGCCATTTGAATAGATACAATATATCCTGCAAAGGGCTAAAGCCATTGCTTAAGCTTAACTCAGCTCCATATTCATTGAGAATATACCTATTAAACAGGTGCCAAATATGATTTTTTCATACTTTACGTAGTCATGATCATGTCAGGCAATTCAAGAATGACAAATTGCATTTGGATACAATAACCTTTTACAATACAAACAGACTCTCCAGATCTTGGGAACTGAGAGGGACTTGCGTCTCTGGGAAGCCCATGGCATAGAACTGCACTGTTTACCTTTGACTTTCTAGGCAGCTGTGCTGTCTTCCTGGTTAAGATGCGGCAAATGTGAAGCAGCGCTTGGTTTTAATTATGGATAGAATGCAGAATTCCTTGCTGCAGCAGCAAGCTCTCATTCAGCTGGTACCTTTGACTTGTAGCATTTTGTCTCTGCTGCTGCGTAAGGGGTCACCGTATTTGAGGGACAACTGCTGAACTCAGGCTGCCTCCTGTGGCACTGCCAGAGGTGTGCAGGTTTTTCTCCAGGAATAAATGGAAACTTTCGCTCAGCTACATGTGATGGGACTTTAGTCTTGCTGACACAATGGCACAACTTGATCTACCTTCACACCATGTGAACGAAAGGGAAGTCCTCTAAGTAATCTCTCCATGAAACGACGTCTTTTCATGGCCTTGTGTCTGGGAGCTGGATGGTGCGGGTTGCCTAAATGTTGACACACGTGCGTATCTTGTAGTTCTGGATGTCCGTAGCATGGACTTTGTGCAGTCTTGTGCAGTCCCGTGGAAGGCAGTATCTCAGCAGAACACGGAGCTAGAAAGAAAATCTAGCAAGTCCGACCACATCATCTGGGAAATATGGGTCACAAAGGTAAGCAGCTGCCAGCCTGTTTGCGCACCGTTGTGGGATAATTACTGTATATGATTTAGAAATTAAACTTATATTTAAAAATGTAGCATTGCTCACACATAAAGGAAGAATGGACTTTCAGGGTAAGATGCAGCTACACGTGGTTTGCCAGGAATTCACTCCACAGCGGTTCCCGTGGCAACATTGCTTGACGGAGGATGGAGCAGAGTGGAGATTCTGCGGCCAAACTCTGTCCCAACACCAGCAGAGGTGGGAACTAAATGGTACTTAAAACTGATAAGCTGCTTACTTGCTGCCCTGAGCCAACGGCCTGTCATCTTTTGACAAAATGCTGTCCTTTGTGCGAACTTTGCTTCATTATAATGCATTTTAACACGAAAACACACCTCCACCTCCAATGCTACCCGCCTCCAAAGTGAGACCACCCCTCTTTGAGCATGCGGTTGTATACTTTATTATTTGCACGTGCTTTTGCAAACAGTGCATTTATCTCCGGCAATCCACAAGAACCTGTATCTGTTTCTTTAATAAACTGCACTGTTTAAGCAGCTAATCGTAAATCTCTCATTGAACGCGACCAGCTCCTCAGTGTGGCAGAGCTAGTTCGTGAGCACAATTAGACTGAAGGTGCAGTGCACTATCAGTGCATGCAGAATCGTGATTATTCAATATATTGAATGCCTAGCCGCACTCAGCCCCTCTAATATCTGAGGACCAGCTAGAAAGAAAGGGGGTTTATTTTCTGCCAAATTATTTTCCCTTTCACGCAACAGCCTTCCTGCTCAACTACATCTGCAGCCTCAGACCCACCTCCCTGTCCTTCCTCTGCTGCAGCCCCGGGGACAAGAGGCCATGGCTTGGGGCAGCTGTAAGACCCCCTGCACTCAGGTGCTCGGAAGCTGCAGGATGGGGATGGAGGGGATCGAGCGGGGTCACCCGTCTGCTTCGCATTTACAGTTCTGCTTCTGGAAACACTGCCAGCTTCTCGCTTCATTGCTCCAGTGCTTGCGCGTGCAAGAGGAGCAGGAGAATCGCAATCTCTTGTCCCTTATCTCCGGCCTTAGCAGCTCCAAGCCTCGCTCCTTATTCCTCCCGTCCTTTCTACACCCCTCTCATTCCGGTCACTGGGCTGCAGCACGCAGCGGGCTCCAAAAACCTTCTGATGTGGGACCCGCTGCATCACACGCTGTCTCATCCCATCGGGAGGCACTTTTCCTACATGGGCAGCACGCACTGCCAAGAGCCAGCGGGACTGCAAGCTCACCAGCTGGGAAGTGCTGCAAGGAAAGGGGTCGCTCCGCAGGCTTCTCTGCTACCGACAGGAGGGAAAAGCTGAAGCAGGCAGAGGCGAGCCCTGGGGGGAAAGCGACATGGTTTATTAGCCCGAGAAGGTGTCCACAGTGAGTGCAGGCTGCAGCACGATGTCCTCAGCGCAGCTCCCTCAGGCCTGGAGCTGGCAGCGGGGCACTACTCCTCCACTTGTGGGTTCATGCAAGAGCAGCTGCAAGCCTTGCACAGACCCTTCAGCACCCTTCTGAAGCAGGATGGTTGCTGCTCTTGGACCTCTTCATGTCTGCCATAATGCAATTCTGTTTGCGGGAAGACGTAGAAGGCTCTGGGGAAAGAATAGCTGTAGTTGTAGTAATAGGGGGACCTCTCGTAAATGTCTGCTTCCATCCACGTATAAGGTCTACAACTGGGGTGATTGCAGTGAGGGATTTGAGCCCCTGTAGGAGGAGGGGAGGCCGGGGCACTGCCGGACTTGAACAGACGCTGCCTCCAGCTTAGCCTGGATGCCTCTTGCCTCCAGGGTGTCGCTGCCCTTTCATGAGCTGCTGCATACGCTGCCTGTGCATCCTCGTAGAATCGCGGGGTAGCAAAGGTTGTGCTGGCCTCTCCTTGGTGCTTTTTAGGTGCTTTCCTCACTCCGCGCCCGAATACAGCCTGCAGAGCTCTGTTGAGAACTGAGAGCCTGGGTGCGGTCCGTCTCTGCGCGTGTGGTGGGAGCTGACTCCAGGAATGTCCTGATCCCTGCCTCCGGGCCCGTGATGGTGTCTCTCTCTGGGCCTCTGCTGGTATTGGCACAGGAGACTTGGTGGACTGAACTTCTGCAGGTCTCCTTGCTGCCGTCGACACATCCACTCCTTCAGCCACGTCCTGCTCTTCCAGAGACTGCTGGATAGTTTCCTGCATCACAGCAAAACCCCCGCGAACGACATCCCTCATGAACTGGCTGGCTAGTTCCTGTGGAACAAACTCAGAGGCTACGGGGCTGAGCAGAGCAAGTGCCTCCTTCTGGGCCTCTTTGTCTTCCTCCTGCTTGCTAAAGGCACAGGAAGCTCGTGCCGATGCTGCCTTCTCTTTTGCTGCTGGGACGAGAGGGGCTGTGCTTGGCTCTCCCTGAGGCTCTGCGGCCACAGGAGACTCCGTGTCCTCAACTGCTGCAGGTCTCATTGCTGCCACTGACACATTCACATGGCTTTGAGCCATGTCCTCCTGTTCCAGAGGCTGCTCATCAAAGCCAGGGGAAGCTGATGCCAGTGCCTCCTCCTGCTCTTGTTGCACAGCAGTGAGAGGTGCCTGGTGCTGCTCTTCCTCAGCAGCTCCAGCCAGGCTCGGAGCTGCCGGCTCGGTGTCCGTGGGACCAGCCGGGGCAGGAGACACGCTCTGCAGGTCTCCAGCTGCCTCTGCTGCCGCATCTGTGCCCATGCTGCTGAGGATGCTGGATTCCTCCTGGATATGCAATCGGGGGTCCTGGAAGAGCTCTGGCACCAAGGGGCATATCCAGATTTTGTCTGTGGTGATGACTTCCGCATGGGACAGGACATTGTCGATGTCCTCAACGCACTGTTTCTCCCCCTCTGCAGGCAAGGCTGCTGACTCCTCCTGTGAACACACAGCAGAACATCAGGAGCTAACAGCTCTCCCCAGCCGTGTCTCTCTCGGGGGTGGAGGGAGTTTTGTGGGTGCCGTGCCATGGGCTGCCTTCTCCCCTGTGGCCCTGTGACCAGCGCCAGGGCTGGGTGGTGCATTGGCCCGTCACTTGGTCCTGGGGCTGCTGCTGGTGGCTGCTCACTGGGGAGGTCCCTCCCGGGCTGCTCTCCTTCAGTGCCTTTGCTCCAGAGGAGGGGTGCAGGACGGGAGAGCAAGAGCACAGGCAGGGGAGGGAGGGGATGTCAGCGGGATGGCACAGGGAGCACCAGCAATGCCCCTGCCACACACAGCCTGGGGTCTGGGGCTGCCTCCAGCACCTTGGCATCGCTGGTGCCGGCCACACGCTGTCACTCACCTGGTGCTGAGAGTCCTGAGCCAAGGGAGAAGCTGCTGCTTCTCCTTCATCGTCTGCTCCAGGGGCAGGGGGCGGTGTTCCAGCATCTGCCCCAGGGATCTCAGTCAAAGAAGGTGTCACATCCCCCTCGTGTGCTGCCGGGGAGACACCGGCTCTTATGGCCTCTTCTTGATGGTCTCCAGCCACAGGAGACACCATGTCTTCTCCACCCTCGGCTGCTGCTGGCGAGCCACCGGCTCTTATGGCCTCTTCTTGATGGTCTCCAGCCACAGGAGACACCATTTCTTCTCCACCCTCGGCTGCTGCTGGGACGAGAGGGGCTGTGCTTGGCTCTCCCTGAGGCTCTGCGGCCACAGGAGACTCCGTGTCCTCAACTGCTGCAGGTCTCATTGCTGCCATTGGCACACGCACATGGCTCACAGCAGACTCGGTGTCCTTAAGTGCTGCATGCAGCGATGCTGCCATCGCCGCATGCCAGCTTTGGCTTGTGTCTTGCCCTTCCGCCTGCTTCTTGCTGGTTCTCAGGATCCCAGCCGAGGGCAGGAGCAGCAGCTTCCTCTTTTTGGATGTGGCTGTGACCTGCAGAGCTGCGTCCATTACTCTGATGCTCTGCAGGGCAGGTGCATGTCTCTGCCCCTGTGGTGCTGCCTCCTTCTTGCCAAGGTTATTAGAAGCTGGTGCCGGTGCCACAGGAAGGAGACGTGCCTGGTGCTCCTCTTCCTCAGGAGCTCTGGCCACACAGCTCTTCTTCGGCTGCTCCGAAGACCTGGTCTTGCTGGGCTGGGGGGGCAGATGCCGTGCAACAGGCGTGTAGTGCACACCGAGGAACTTGGTGTTGATGCAGGAATTCATGTGTGCCGCCGGCATTGCTGGCAGGTGCTCTGCTGCTTGCCCTGTGTTCCTGCTCTGGGGAGCACCGGTGCCCCCATGGGTGCGAGAATGAAGTGTGGGCTGAGCGGCAGGGGCCTTGCTGCTGCCAGCCACCGGGACAGTGTCTGTCCTTGTCCTCATCCCTGCAGCCCTGCTGTGTGCCAGGTCCTGCCGTGGCGCTGGCTGCTGGAGGGCTCCCCGGCTCCCAGTGCTGTTCTTGCGCAGGACTGCGCTCACGCTGCCTGAACTCTTCATTGCAGAGGCAGAGGCTGTGGGGCTGAGTGGGGCAGGTGTCTGGCAGGTCTCTGGCCATGCAACTCTGCTGCCATGACTTGGTTTGCGGCGCAGCTGGGCTGCAGTTTTGAGAAGCTGCTGTTGGCTGCTGCTCGTGCTGCCGATGGCCAAGCTGCTGACAGTGTCAGAAGCTGCAGAGGCTGCTGGTGTCACAGGCGGCAGCCTGCAGGAGGTGACGACTGGTGTCTTTGAGCGATGAGGCGGCCGGTGTGCCATTGCCACCAATGGTGGCAGACGAAGCGTCTGCTCATGCATTGGCCCACTGCTGCGGGGCAGCATCCCTCGGTGCCCCGCGCTGCTCATCTGTAAGAGAAGCCGAGGAGAGAAGCTGTGTGATGGTGTCCCTTGCGCCCGCGTCCCAGCGGGCTGAGCTCTTGCACTTGGGCTCCCCTGCCAGCCCCAGGGCAGGGCTCAGCCCCGCAGGCGGCTGCCGCCTGCTCCCAGAGCCGGCTGGGGACAGGGCTGGCCACCCGCAGCCCTCGGCCGCTGCCCAGAGCACCCCCGGCACGCCGGGGAGCTGGCTGGGTACGGCGTGGGGGCCTCAGCTTGCTCCCTCCCGCACCTCCCGCCTGCCCGTCAGCAGCTCCCGGGGTCGGGACGACGTTCGGCCCCGTCTCCCTCAGGCTCCCTACCTGTGCCTGCTGGTTGGCGACAGGCTGAAACCTCTCTGGGTTGGGCACCCGTGCCTGCGTGATCCCATGGTGGGACGAGGCCTGGCTCGGGCTGCCCTGCGGCTGTTCCTCGGGCTGCCTGCGGGCCACCTGCGGGCAGGAGGAGGAGGAGGAAGAGGTGTGTGATGGAAGCGGCTGCCTTGGCACAGCGGCCCCCGCAGTGCCGGCAAGCCCGGCCCCGGCACCAAGGCAGCTCCGTGCGGCCCCGTCCCACCAGCGGCCTCCCCCTCCTGCCCCGGCTCTCACCTGGCACATCCTCTGTGCGCTTGGCCTGCCCTCAGCGGGCTGGGAACGGGCGTTCGCCTCTTTGCCCACGGGCATCTTCCACGTCCTGGGACGCTGACCTGCCGTGGGCTTCCAGGGAAATTGCTGCCTCCTGAGGGAGGCTGCTCCTCTGGACTGGGCTGCTCCAGGGCTCTCGCTCCTTATGTACCCCACGCTCACCACGGGGCCACCCCTGTCACAATGGCCTCTGGGCACGAGGAGCCCCCCTACATCACAAAACCCGGCGGTCGCAATGGAGATGCCCACACCTATGACCCGTCCCAGCCATTCCGAACCAGTCTCAGGTGTCTCCACAGCGACCACCGAGGCTTTGTGATGTTGGCAGCATCGTGCCCATGGCCACTGGGCTCACCAGGGCTGCTCCCGGCAGTCATAGAGACAACCAGGTTGGAAAAAAACCTTTAAGATCATCAAATCCAACCATTCCCCAGCACTGCCAAGGCCACCACTAACCCATGGCACTGAGCGCCTCGTCTGCACGGTGTGTGAACACTTCAGGGACGGTGACTCCACCACTGCTCTGGGCAGCCTGTTCCAATGCCTGACTCCACCTGAAGTGAAGAAATGCTTCCTAATCGCCAGTCTAAACCTCCCCTGGCCCAGCTCGAGGCCGTTTTCTCTTGTTCTATCCCTCATTCCTTAGGAGAGCAGACCAGGCACCTTCTGGCTCCAGCTTCCTTTCAGGTAGAGAGCAATAAGGTCCCCCCTGAGCCTTCTCTTCTCCACACTAAACCCCCCAGGTCTCTCAGCCGTTCCTCATCACACTTGTGCTCCAGGCCCTGCACCAGCTCCGGTGCCCTTCTCTGGCCCCGCTCCAGCACCTCAATGTCTCTCCTTAGAGGGAGCCCAGGTCTGAACACAGGATTCGAGGGGCGGCCACAGCAGTGCCCGGTACAGGGGGACAATCACTGCCCTGGTTCTGCTGGCCACACTAGTGCTGATACAGGCCGGGATGCTCCCAAGTTCAGGACCCGGCACTTTGCCTTCTTGAACCTCATCCCATTGGCCACAGCCCGTTGATCCAGCCGGTCCAGATCCAGAACCTCTGCAGAGCTTCCTGCCCTACAGCACATCAACACTCTCACTCAACTTGGTGTCGTCCACATACTTACTGAGGGTGCACTCGATCCCCTCATCCAGATCATCAGGGATCTGGTTCTGTGATTCTATGATTCTAAGAAAGAAATTAAGCAACACTGGCTCCAATACTGAGCCCTAGGGGACACCAGTAGTGACCAGTCTTGTTGGCAGACAAGAGAGTAAGAGACATCAGGGAAGCTGAGAGGGAGCTGAGCTGCTGGCTCCAGGATGCGGTGTTCCAGCATCAGCCCCAGGGATCTCAGTCAAAGAAGGTGTCACATCCCCCTCGTGTGCTGCCGGGGAGACACCGGTTGTTACGGACTCTTCCTGATGGGAAGACACGGGAGACACCATGTCTTCTCCACCCTCTCCTGCTTCTGCAATGAGAGGTGCTGTGCTTGGCTCTCCCTGAGTTTCTGCGGCCTCAGGAGATGCAGCGTCCTCAGCTACTGCAGCTGAAATTTCTGCCATGGCCACATCCAAGCTCTTGGTCTTCTCCTTGTGTTCCGCAGCAGCGAGAGGTGCCCGGTGCTGCTCTTCCTCAGCAGCTCCAGCCAGGCTCGGAGCTGCAGGCTTGGTGTCCGTGGGACCGAGTTCTTGTTCTTGTGCTTGTTCACAGGAACCAGCCTGTGAACGGGGTTGGGAAGAGGATGGAGTCATCTTCAATATGGGGGGGACACACAGAGTTATCCACGTGAAATGAGAAGAAAGTGGTACAACCTTGAATGATTCCATTTTTGAGATGTAGGACTCTTCCTCAGTTCTCCCTTCATCCTTCCTTAACACCGTCCTGGGCAACGTGCTGCTCCTGGCTAAGAGCAGCTTCAACAAATGGATTGCGAGTGTCACTAGGAGTAAGCCCAGGTAGACCTGAGTGATGTTTGACCTCCTCCAGAACCCGCTAAACTTCTGACATGATCTTCACTGAAGGCAGAGCATGAGACTGAAAAGTCCTTGATCAGGATTAGTGCTACTGAGCAACAACTGAACCATCGGTGTGTTATCAGTGTTGTTCTCAGACTAAAGCTGAAACACAGTGCTGCACCAGATACTAGGAAGGAGAAAATAACTATTACAGCTGAAGCCAGGACAGTATCCACCCCTTATTCCATACCATTCACGTCATGCTCAGCCCCCACATTTTTCAGTATACCATCGCTTTTTGTCTCGATATATATACACAGAGATATCATTCCTTCAGCCATGGACCATCCCCATAAAGATCGCTGAGTTCATTCAGTCCATGATGTCAGGCTCCATCTGTCATAACAGTCTTTCTGGGCAGGAATGAGAGTGCGTAGTTTTGGACTTTTCAGTCTCATGTTCTGTCAGTGAGGAGGGGCACGGGAAGCCGGGAGGAAGCAGAGACAGGACACCTGACCCGAACTAGCCAAAGGGTATTCCATCCCATAGCACGTCATGCCCAGGATAGAAACGGGGGAGCTACGCAGAAGGACCGGATCACTGCTCGGGGCTTTGGGTAGGCAAATGTGCCAGTGCTGATGAACAAGGTGACCGCGGCCAGGTGAGGGAGGCACGTGGAAAAGCCTTTGTGGTGTCCCTGCTCAGAGGGGATCCTCAGCACGGCCCTGAAGATCTGCACATAGGACCCCACAATGAAAACAAAACACCCATGTGCTAAACAGAAACTAACCACAGGAAGCCCAACTTCCCTGAGGTAGGAACGTGAGCAGGAGAGCTTGAGGAGCTGGGGGATTTCACAGAAGAACTGCTCCACAGCATTGCCTCGGCAGAGGGGTAGGGAAAATGTATTGGCTGTGTGCAGCAGAGCAGTGAGAAACCCACTGCCCCAGGCAGCTGCTGCCATGTGGGCACAAGCTCTGCTGCCCAGGAGGGTCCCGTAGTGCAGGGGCTTGCAGATGGCCACAGAGCGGTCGTAGGACGTGATGGTGAGAAGATATAACTGCTGAAAACAAGAAGAGAAAGAAAAAACTGTGCAGCACAACCTGTGTAGGAGATGGCCCTGGTGTTCCAGAGGGAATTGGCCATGGATTTGGGGACAGTGGTGGAGATGCAGCCCAGGTCCAGGAGGGAGAGGTTGAGCAGGAAGAAGTACATGGGGGTGTGGAGGTGCTGGTCGCAGGCTGTGCTGGTGATGATGAGGCCGTTGCCCAGGAGCGCAGCCAGGGAGATGCCCAGGAAGAGCCAGAAGTGCCAGAGCTGCAGCTCCCGCGTGTCTGCGAATGGCAGGAGGAGGAAGTGGGTGATGGAGCTGCCGTTGGACATCTGCTGCCTCTGGACGTGAGGTCTGTTCAAACAAGGAAAGGACAGGGAGAAATTACAACATATGCATTTCCTTGTTCCTGACTGAAATGCATTTCCTTTCTCTGGTTTGTGCTGGCTGAGTGTGCTGTGAGGAGCAGGACCTCTGCCCATGTGCTGCCAGGGAGTCAGCTTTGCTCTGAAGCAGTGCTTTCTCCAGCTCTGATGTTCAAAAGGGATGTCAGATGAAACTCACCTTAACTGTAAAGTTCAGTACTTGCACTCATGACTCGGGTGAGTCTGGGCTGCACAAGAGAGGCTCAGCATGGCCTTAGAATCATTTTGACTGTGTTCTTTATTGACTAGCATAACACTGCTGAGGCTTCTTTCTAGGGGTTTAAATCCTTCTTTGTATGACTGAAAACCTGAAGAGTATTGAAACAGGCAAAAGGTCTCAGCTCTTTGTAGCTTAGTGCAGAGCCAGGAGAGCTGCAGTGTCCATCAGTCCTTTCCCATTTGCCCTGTGCTTACACTTGCACTGCCTGTAGGATGCCTTCACACACAAATTGATCTTAAGAACCCCCACAAACATCTGTCCTGTGCTGAGAGCAGGGGAGCATGGTTTCAAAGGGCCGATCATGGAGCTCTCATGGGGAGAAGCAAAGGACTGTGCGCTGCCTCAATGTCTTTCAGAAGGACCCTCTGCCAGTGATGTGGAGCTCTGAGCAGCCCTGACCCACGGAGCACCCTCTCAAGTGCACAAGAACACTTCTCTGTCCCTGCCAGGGGTTGTTCCTTCCCGCCCAGCTTCTCCCCCAGCGCCGTGGGGAGCTCCCGGGCAGGCTGAGTGCTGACCCTGGCAGGCGGCAGAGTCCCTGCCCCGGCACACAGCCCCTGGGGTGCAGGGACCCTGCTCGCAAGGACAGCGCTGGGCACCCCTGGCTGCACACCCACATTCACACCCTGCAGCCAGCCCCAGGACAAGGGACCTGTCTTCTCCTGGCCCTCGCATGGTGCAGAGGGAAGCCCTGCTCTGCAGCACATCCTCCTCCTTATCTACACAGAGAAACTAAGAGAGTCCTCCTGGCAGATCCCATGGACTGTCCGAGGCAGCAGCTTGAGGAGATCCCTCCAGGAACTGCAGCTGCATTGCCCTGCACCCAGAGCCTTACCACGCACAGGGCTGGGAAGGTTTCTCCTGCAGGCAGCTCTCAGCATCCTCCACTGCCAAGTGCCTTTAAGCTCTCTGAGGCTCGCAGGTCTGCCCTCGGTGCCTGCAGGCAGTGCCCCAGCCCTGCTCCTGGGCAGAGCTGTCTCTCTGCAGCGCTGCCCGCTTGCCAGCATCTCTCTGCGTCCCAGGAGCCCGGCCCAGCTCAGCAGCAGAGGCCCAGCCCAAGGTGGCACTGCCTCTGCCCCTCTGGGCTCCCTCCAGGGCTCCCTGGGGCTCCAGGGGAACAGCATGGGAAAGTGCCTGAAGCAAGCACTGATGTTCCCTCCCTCAGCTGGGAGACACACTGCCTTCCTGCAGTGTCATTTCTCTGCTGAGAGACAGAGTTATGGCTAAAAATCAACTTTTCTTAGAATCACAGAATTGTTTAGTTTGGAAAAGACCCTTGAGAACATCGAGTCCAACCATTAAGCTGTCACTAGCAAGTCCACACATTGACCATGAGAACAGCCCTGGAGGGATACCTCGTCTGGATGGTCACCAACAGCAACTGGGACTTTAAGTGGTATTTTACTTCTTACCATAATGTCACTAATTTCTATTCCATTCTGTTTGTTGTTAAACATTCTGCTACACATGAGAGGATGGAAATCAGCTGGACAAGTTACGTTATTCCAGAAACCTCCTCGTATAGATAATGGTACATAAACGCATTTAACAAACTCTTTAACAATCGAGTAAAGCAACCAAAAATGTCCCTCAATTTACCACTGGAATTCAGCACTACTCTGTTTGTAGGCACAGAGGCAAGAGGTGACCACACCACTCTGTGAGAAAGATGGATTGACTTTAGTGACAAGGTGGATCGTGCTGGTGCATCCCCCCCTTTCCTGGAGCCCTCTGCTTCCCAAGGAATTCCTATTAGGCCCCAGCCTTTGCACAGCACAAGGAGTTGGGTGCTGGGTGCTCCCTGGCTGCACCAAGAGCTCTGGTTGCCTGGTGAAGGTGGGGAGCAGCACACAGAGATCTGGAAAGTTGGATACTCCCAGATCATACCAGGAGCACTTTTGGGATCATCAGTCATTCCCTGCCAACCTGGAACAGAACTGTTGTGCAACTGGGGCAACCGACACAGAATTGAGGCCGGGATGAAAACTGGCTGATGACTAAAGCCCATCATCTGATGACCCTAGAAATGGCGGTCCCAAGAGAGAGACCCTTTGAGCTCTCCTGGACCCCAGCGGGCTGTGACCGGTATCTCCCTCAGAGTGGGACACCTCTGAGAGCCCCTAAACTCTCCAGTTTAGGAAATAGGGGGATCATCTGCCTGGGCTGTTCCTGCTGCTCGTGGACACTCAGCCCTTCGCCCGCTGCCAAAGCTGATGTGAGTATTGTGCTCTGCTTTTACTTTTCACTGCCCAAGGGCAGCTTTAACACAGGTATGCATGTAGATGTGTCTATAGCCATCTAGCTCCAGCTCAGTGTGTTGTGCCAGCTTAGATATTCATTTGTAAGTGTGTGTATATTAGCTTCAGTGATCAAGTGTCGTTAGAAAACCTGTGATTCATTTTACGAATGCAAACTGCTGCTACCTGACATTGGTGACCCTTTAGATGAATACCAGGTCTGAGACTAAGATGGGATCCAGCCGCACCCAGACTCCTCTCGGAGAGGGAGTTTAGAAAGCAAAGGGGTCCAATCTGAACCTCGTGACTCAACGGGAGGGTCTCCCTTATTCCTTTTGTGTTTGCAGTTTCTATACACACGATTTCAGTTCAATACTGTGTAAATCACTTGAACCCAGTCCTGTATAAATCACTGCCAAGTCTGACACAATCTCTTTTTGTAGGTGGTGGAGTGGGGCCTCGCCACCAAATCCTGTTGAATCGTGCACGCACCCCAGCCCTGACTCTGCACAGGGCAGCAAGGGGTGCTGCTCTTCACTACAGCCCAGCTGGGCTGAACTGAGTCGATGCTCACACAGAAACCTGCCTTTGTCCCAGACGAGGCTCTACAGACCACAGGATTCTCCAGAAGTACCAGCCCATCTGGTTTTCTTGTCCCATCCTTGCACAGGGGGAGACCCTTGTTGCTGTTTCTCCTAGAACACACGGGAGTAGAAAATGAAATATCATTTTTAATAACAAAACTGCATTCCAATTACCATGGAAAATATGGAACAAGATGCTAAAGCCCAACAGGTTTTACCAGGAAGAACAACAATTAACCAAAAATTCCCTCCTTTCCCAGTTTCCTCAGGAACTGACAAGTGCACGTGACACAGCAAGTGATCTGTGTGACTACTGCACGTGGAGGTGAGCAATTCCTTTTGGTGTTAGATCTGTATAGTCAGATTTATCTCCAAACGAACTCAACTATGTACCAAGCAAATAGGCAGGTAGTTTTCAGCTGGATCTGCAGTGCCCTGCTAGGACCTGCACATTTGGGGACTCCAGAAATAGCTGGGACTTTTTATCCCAAGAAATCCACCCCTGACAGGAAGGAAACACACACTCTGCTCTGTGACACCAGGGGTCACTCCTTCAGCTGAGCTCTAATCCATTTTCAGAAATCACACAAACCCACTGTGCATTCAGCACACCAGGAGCTTTTATCAAAACCTCATCTCCCCAGAACACTTCAGTTGTAGAGGCACTAAATATTTATGTAAAGGGTTGGAAGGGACCTTAAAGCTCATCCAGTTCCAACCCCTGCCATGGGCAGGGACACCTTCCACTAGAGCAGGTTGCTCCAAGCCCCTGTGTCCAACCTGGCCTTGAACACTGCCAGGGATGGGGCAGCCGCAGCTTCTCTGGGCACTCTGTGCCTGTGTCCCACCACCCTCACAGGGAAGAACTTCCCAGGATCCCATCTCATCTCCCCTCTCTGCCAGGTTAAATCCGTTCCCCCTTGTCCCGTCCCCACAGGCCCTTGTGTGTTCTCCCCACAAGAAATGAAGGGAGATCCCGGGATTTAAGGCAGCTGGAGCGCTCGGCTGCCGGCTCAGCCAGAGGAACTCACACACCGAGTCCAAAGCAATGACTCTGGTGAAGTCACTTGAGGTGTTCTTGGGAACTCTTAAAGCACCCGAAGAACACGATCGCCACCCACCTCGTTCCATGCTCATGTGTCCACAGACGTCACCGGCACCAAGACACCAAGACGGGAACCACCAGGGGAGCTGCTGTTGCCTCCTCCACCGGTAGCTTGTGTTCCGTGGGGCAGTTGTCATCTCCTGGTGCCTCCGGTGACGGGTTCCGTGGGGTTCCATGGCCTCGCACACCTGAACATGGGGTGTTCCAGAATCAGCCACCCCGTGGTCCTCATGATCATCGTGATGCCTGTGTCCCCATGTGCCCTACCGTGTCCCCATGGTCACCATGTCCCCGTGTCCCCAGCACATCCCCGTGGTCACCATACAGTGGCAGATGGCCCTGTACCGCGAGACGGCCGACAAGGCTGAGGGCTCCGACAGCCCCGAGCAGATCACCTGGAGGGTGCAGGAGGTGTCGGCCGTGCTCTACCTCCTCGAGGTCGGGGGTGCTGGGGGGTCCCTGGGTGCTCTTGGGAGGCTCTGCAGTGCAGGGGATATTGGCTGTGCCCCATGGGCTCGAGCAGCTCAGGGTCCTGGGGGGGGCCAAGAGGTTTTAAGGATCCCCCGAGGGGGGCCCTGGGGTCCTCAAGAGTCTTGGGGGGGATCCTTGGGGTGTATCCAGGGATGCCATGAAGGGGTTCCTGGGATGCTACGGGGGCTCTGGTGGGGTCCATGGGGGGCTCTGGAGGTGCTCCAGGCCTTCCCTGGCATTCTCTAGGGGTATCCCCGGGATGCTCTGTGGGTCCTGAGGGTGCTCTGGGGGTGCTTTAGGGGTCACCGTGGCCAAAACCGACCCAAATACGGCAAATTGGGGAGTTTATTGGGTTTTTTTATTCCCATCTTGCCACGAGCAGGGAGCGTTTTCTCACTCCTGACCCTCATTAAATAGAATTTCCCTCCTTCCCAGCAAATCTCTATTAAATCAGTGGTAAATCAGGGCAGCGCTGCCAGGAACAGACCCAGCAGCCCCTGCCCTCCCCCCCCCCAGGGGGGAAACAGCCCCCAGAACCCCCCACAACAGCCCCGCTCCATCCCCAGGGCCATGCGGCCGGGGCGGGCAGGGAAAGGTGCGGGACCCCCCCTCGCCTCCCCCCCCCATGCTCCCAGCCCCCCTGTGCCGGGTTCCCAGCACCCCATCCTCCCGGGCACCCCCCAGCCCCACTGCCCAGTGCTCACACCCGCCCCCCCGCATTCCCCAGCACCCCGGGAGCGCCCGGCCCCACTGCCCAGAGCCTCGGGGGTCCGCACACCCCCAGCCCCGCTCCCCGGGCTCTGCAGCGCCCCCCAGCTCCGCTCCGCGGACCCACACCCAGCTCCCGCTCCCGCGCCGCCGCGCGCCCCGGCCCCGCCTCCGCCGCTGCAGCCAATCAACGCGCGGCTCCCCCCGCGCGGGGTACGCCGGGAGTTGTAGTCCGGGCTCCGGCGCATGCGGCAGAGGGGGGGCGTAGCGGGACCCCTGGGCGGGGTCCCGGTTTGGGGCGCGGGGGTCCCACTTTGGGGTGCTGGGGTCCCACTTTGGGGTGCTGAGGTCCCATTTTGATATGCTGGGGTCCCGGTTTGGGGTGCTGGGGTCCCAATTTGGGGTGCAGGGGTCCCGGTTTGGGTGCTGGGGTCCAGGTTTGAGGTGCAGGTGCCCCATTTTGGGTGCTGGGGTCTCAGTTTGGGGTACCTGGGTCCCATTTTGGGGTGCAGGGGCCCCGGTTTGGGGCACAGGAGTCCCGTTTTAGGGTGCAGGGGTCCCATTTTGGGGTGCTGGGGTCCCACTTTGGAGTGCTGGGGTCCCATTTTGATATGCTGGGGTCCCGGTTTGGGGTGCTCCCCCACTTTGGGGTGCTGGGATCCCGGTTTGGGGCGCAGGGGTCGAGCTTTGAGGTGCAGGTACCCCATTTTGGGTGCTGGGGTCTCAGTTTGGGGCACAGGGGTCCTATTTTGGGGTGCAGGGGCCCCGGTTTGGGGCGCAGGTGTTAGCCGAGAGAAGAACACATAACCACTCTAAGGAGGTTATATGTGGTGCTTTATTTCGAGGCCCCGGGAACCAGGGGTAGCACCCAAATCTGGTTCCAAAGACCGTCACAACGCGCCCGCAATTTATCCTACTAAGATTTCACAATCTAATGTATATTCAGCAGGTTACATCCTTCTCTCATACATATGTATTTATAAATTGCATCATCTCCTGATTACATCATCAGTTGTTTCTGTGCTTGCGCAGCCCCCTTCTGGTGGTCATCAGGATGAAGTAAGTAGTCTTCCTCAGATGAAGTAAGACGTCTTCCTCGCTATGTCCTTTTTACCTTTTAGAGTCCTGGATAAATCCCAGCGACTGTGCTTGCGCCAATATTCTTCTCTCTCTCCTTGACTGGTTCTTAGTATACAACTCTGGTTTTTAACACAATTAAAAGTTCTACTTGAATAATCTTTAAAGTACTGTTCCTACCAAACCACCACCCCATAAGGATATCGCTTGAATAGTCTCATAAATCTACGTCCACATCCTAGATACTAGCCTTTTCTGACCTAGTGACAAACTTAACAAAACACAAATCAACCAAATCAGTAAGACTAAATACCATATATATATATAGATTAAAACTTGATTAAACTTCTGTTAATCAAACGTTATGATTTCTAACACAGGGGTCCCATTTTAGGGTGCAGGAGTCCCAATCTGGGGTGCTGGGGTCCCGGTTTGAGGTGTAGGGGACCCATTTTGGGGTGCTGGGGTCCCATTTGTGGTGCTGGGGTCCCATTCTGGGGTGCTGGGGTCCCGGTTTGGGTGCTGGGGGGTCAATGACGGGGGGGTCTCTCTGTCACAGTTTAATGCACAGACACTCACAGCTCACACCGACACCACGACGGGGGGGGGGGGGGCCGGCAGCACCTCATAACACCCATGGGACTCCCCCCCCTTTTCCCTTCCCCCTCCTTTTGTTTTGCACCAGCAACATCCGCCCCCCCCAACCCCGGGGGGGGGTGTGTCCCCAAATTAACCCCCCCCATTATAAATAATTAACACCCGGGGGGGGGGAGCCCCAATTTTCCCATCATGCAACGCGTTGGCCTCCCCCCCACACCCCTCCAGCTCCATTATGGCTTTTGGCAGGTTTTGGGGTGCGGGGGGGGAGGTTGGGGGGCTTTAGGCAGAATTTGAGGTGCGGGGGGGTCCCCCCCAAGTGAGGGTGATGAAGGCTGAGGCCTTGTCCTTCAGCTGCCGCAGACAGAGGTGGCAGCTCCAACTGCCTGCGGGGGGGGACACACACACAAAGGGGGGGGGTCAATGGGGGGGGCACCCCCAAAAGACACACACACACCCCCCCCAGGGCCCGCACTGACCTTTGGGGGGCTCGGCCATGGCGGGGCTCAGGCAGTACATGTGGTACCCCCGGTCGCAATCGTCGCAGAACAGCAGCTGGTCCTGGGGGTGCACAATGGGGGGGTCGGGGTGGTTTTGGGGTTCAGTGGTTTGGGGGGGAGTTCAGAGTGGTTTTGGGGTACAGGGGGAAGTGTTGGGGGTTCAGGGGGTGTTTTGGGGGTGTTTGGAGAGGTCAGGGGGATGATTTGTGGGGTTCGGGGTGGTTTTAGGGTGCAGGGGGTGGGTCTAGGGGGTGTTTTGGGGGATATTTTGGGGGTGCAGGGAGCGGTTTGGGGTTGTTTTGGGTGTAGAGGGGTGTTTTGGGGTGCGGGGGGTGTCTTCAGGTGTTTCGAGGTCATTTTGGGGTGTTTTTGGGGTGGTTTTGGGTTTTTCTGGCATGGGGTTTTGGGGTGTTTCGGAGTGTTTGGGGTGCAGGAGGGGTGGTTTTGTGGTGGTTTGGGGTTGGTTTGGGGCGGTTTTGGGGTGGTTTAGGGTGTTTTGGGGTGTTCCAGGGTGGGTTTGAGGTGTTTTAGGGTGGTTTTGGGGTGTTTTGGGGATGGTTTTGGGGTGTTTCAAGGTCTTTTGAGTTGTTTCAGTGTGGTTTTGGGGGTGGTTTTGGGGTGTTTCAGGGTGTTGGGGGTGGTTTTGGGGTGCTGGGTATGTTTGAGGGGGTACTCGGGGGGTTGGGGTGTTTTGGGGGTGGTTTTGGGGTGTTTCAGGGTGGTTGGGGGTGGTTTTGGGGTGCTGGGGGTGGTTGGGGGTGTTCCAGGGGGGTTTCGGGGTGGTTTTGGGGTGCTGGGGGTGTTTGAGGGGGCTCGGGGGCTTTTGGGGTACTGGAGCTGTTTGGGGGTGCCCGGAGGGGTTTTGGGGTGCTGTATACTGCCTCTGTTGAGTGCAAACCTCCAGCACCTCATTGCAAACTCCATGACCCCTGATATCGGGCACAAGAGAGGAGAGGATGCACGCAATTGGACTTTTAGGTGGGAAAGTGAGGAGCGAGAGCAATGCCGGTAGCACCGTTGCGGAGCTCACCGTGTGCAGAAGAGGCCCAGCACCAGCTTTTTATCCTGGCTCTTCGGCTGCAGGAGCAGGGCCCCGATGTTGTATGCGTGGTGAGCTCCACAACGATGCCACCGGCATCGCTCTCGCTCCTCGCTTTCCCACCTAAAAGTCCAATTGCGAGCATCCTCTACGGCGAGCACGCGAGGCTGTGCCGGAGTCAAGCGCGTAGAGCACAAACGTCCCCCCGCGCTCTCTGGCCCGCCCCCAGCCTCCGCTCAGCCCGGAGCTGGCCGGGGGCCACCGACACACATGGGAGCCCGGCGCGGAGCGGGCGGGCAGTGGCCGCCGTGACCCCCGAACCCCCTCGGTGCGCGGTGCGGGGGTGCCGGCCCCAGGAGCGCGGTCGGGCAAGGTGCCCGTGGTGCTGCTGACGCGAATTGACCCATCGGCCTATCGGCGCTCCGGGACCAGCGGGGAGCGGCACGCCGCGGAGCTGCGGCCGGGGAAGGCCGGTAACAACCCGGCTCCGCTCGGCCCGGAGAAGCCGGTGGGGGCCGGTGGGGGCCCCGGGACAGCAGCAGCTGCCGCGTCCGGCACGCGGGGAAGGAGAAGCAGCCCCTGGAGCGGCTTTATCGAGTGGGACCGCTGCTGGGGAGCGGCGGCTTCGGCTCAACACTCGGTCCCATGGCCAGACCCGACAGCGCAGACAGCCGGGGCCAGCTCCCCCCGCCCCAGCCCTAGACAAGACACCCCTGGAGAAAAGCAACCCTCAGCTGCAGGCTGAGGATCTGCCCGTGGCAGGGAAACGGCAGAGACCAGAACTACGGCCACAGGGAGCTGGGGAGCAGGAGCCGCTCCACATCTCCGGCAGGCTGCCGACGGGAACACTACGGACCCAGGGACGGGCACGGGACACACACGGAGGGAAGGACCCACATGGAAAACCTGGGCATCAGCAGCTGCAGGAGCAAGGCAAGGGTTAGAAACCCATGGGAATTATAAATAAATAACTCACCCACCAGCCAGAGCTCTTTAAAGAACAAGAAGAAAGTCATGAAAAGAAGTTAAAAACCAAACCTGGAGCAACAAGATAAAAGGCAAAAGTTTCTGTCACTAAAATCACTATTAACAGCTGTACAACACACTTTGTTCCTGTAGAACTGTCGTGGGTTAAAGGGGACAGAGCATAAAACTAGCTAGGGGAAAGGAAAACGCTGTCTCTGTCCTGGCTCTGCTTCCTCCCAGCTTCCCGTGCCCCTCCTCACTGCAGAGCCTGAGAGAGTGAAAAGTGCTTGCTCAGGGTCAGTGCTACCAAGCAACAACTAAACCATCGGTGTGTTACCAGCGTTATTCCCAGAATAAAGCCAGAACACAGCATTGCACCAGCTACAGGGAAGAGAGTTAATGCTATCCCAGCCAAACCCAGGACAGTATCCACCCCTTATTCCTAAATGAGCAGTTTGTACCATAAAATGAGGCTTTGGAGCCCCAAAACGAGTCTTTCAACTGCAGAATCTGAGCTTTGGACCCTAAACATGAGGCTTTGGGACTTAAAACTGGGGCTTTGAGCCATGCTAGAGGGGTTTGGTTCCTCCAAATGAGGGTTTCGACCGCTTAAGAGGCTGCTTGGACCCTAAAAATGCCTGATTGGATCCTAAAAATGACATCCTGGAATCTGAAAAGGAGACTCTGTAAACTGAACCTGAGGCTTTGGACCCTGCAAACGACGCTTTAGAAGCAAAACCTGAGACTTTGGAAAGTCAAAAAGAGGATTTAGACATGAGTAAGAAGGGTTTATTTTCCTGCTTTCCTCCTTTCCCTTTCCTTCCTGTCCTCCTTTCCTTTCAGTTTTCCTTTCCTTTCAGTTTTTTCCTTTGTACTCCTTTCCTTTGCTTTCCTTTTCTTCCTTTTCCTTTTCCTTTTCATTTTCCTTTTCCCTTTCCCTTTCATTCCCATGCCTTTCCCCTTTCCACCCCTTTTCTCACCCCTTTCCTCACCCGTCCTTTCCATCCATTTCCTTCCCATTCGTTCCCGTTCCTTCCCTTTCCTTTTCCCTTTCCACCCCTCCCCACCCCATTCCACCTTTCCTCACCCATTTCCTTTCCTTTCCTTTCCTTTCCTTTCCTTTCCTTTCCTTTCCTTTCCTTTCCTTTCCTTCCCTTTCCTTCTATTTCCTTCCCTTTCCTTCCCTTTCCTTTCCTTCCCTTCTGATTCCTCACCACTTGCCTTCCATTCCCTTTCATTCCTATGCCCTTTCCTTCACTTCCCTTCCCTTTCCCTCCCTATTCCATTCACTTCCTGTTCCCTTCCCATCACTCCACATCCTATTCCCTTCCCTTCCCATCCATTTCCTTCCTATTCCTTTCCTTTTCCTTCCCTTCCCATCCATTCCTATTCCTCACGACTTCCCTTCCCATTGCTGTTCCACCTGCTTCTTGCTGGTTCTCAGGATCCCAGCCAAGGGCAGGAGCAGCAGCTTCCTCTTTTTGGATGTGGCTGTGACCTGCAGAGCTGCGTCCATTACTCTGATGCTCTGCAGGGCAGGTGCATGTCTCTGCCCCTGTGGTGCTGCCTCCTTCTTGCCAAGGTTATTGGAAGCTGGTGCCGGTGCCACGGGAAGGAGACGTGCCTGGTGCTCCTCTTCCTCAGGAGCTCTGGCCACACAGCTCTTCTTCGGCTGCTCCGAAGGCCTGGTCTTGCTGGGCTGGGGGGGCAGATGCCGTGCAACAGGCGTGTAGTGCACACCGAGGAACTTGGTGTTGATGCAGGAATTCATGCGTGCCGCCGGCATTGCTGGCAGGTGCTCTGCTGCTTGCCCTGTGTTCCTGCTCTGGGGAGCACCGGTGCCCCCATGGGTGTGAGAATGACGTGTGGGCTGAGCGGCAGGGGCCTTGCTGCTGCCAGCCACCGGGACAGTGTCTGTTCTTAGAATCATAGAATCATAGAATAGTAAGGGTTGGAAGGGACCTTAAGATCATCTAGTTCCAACCCCCCTGCCATGGGCAGGGACACCTTGCACTAAACCATGTGGTCCAAGGCTCTGTCCAACCTGGCGTTGAACACCGCCAGGGATGGAGCATCCACAACCTCCCTGGGCAACCCATTCCAGCGCCTCACCACCCTCACTGTAAAGAACTTCCTCCTTATATCTAATCTAAACTTCCCCTGTTTAAGTTTGAACCCATTACCCCTCGTCCTACCACTACAGTCCCTTAGGAAGAGTCCCTCCCCAGCATCCTTATAGACCCCCTTCAGATACTGGAAGGCTGCTATGAGGTCTCCACGCAGCCTTCTCTTCTCCAGGCTGAACAGCCCCAACTCTCTCAGCCTGTCTTCGTACAGGAGGTGCTCCAGCCCTCTTATCATCCTCGTGGCCCTCCTCTGGACTCGCTCCAACAGCTCCATGTCCTTTTTATGTTGAGGACACCAGAGCTGTACGCAGTACTCCAAGTGAGGTCTCACAAGAGCAGAGTAGAGGGGCAGGATCACCTCCTTTGACCTGCTGGTCACGCTTCTTTTGATGCAGCCCAGGATACGGTTGGCTTTCTGGGCTGCGAGCACACACTGAAGCTGGCTCATGTTGAGCTTCTCATCAACCAACGCCCCCAAGTCCTTCTCCTCAGCCTGCTCTGAATCTCTTCTCCGCCCAACCTGTAGCAGTGCCTGGGATTGCCCCGACCCAGGTGTAGGACCTTACACTTGGCTTGGTTAAACTTCATAAGGTTGGCATCGGCCCACCTCACAAGCCTGTCAAGGTCCCTCTGGATGGCATCCCTTCCCTCCAGCGTATCAACTGAACCACACAGCTTGGTGTTGTCGGCAAACTTGCTGAGGGCGCACTCAATCCCACTGTCCATGTCGCCAACAAAGATGCTGGACAGGACCGGTCCCAACACCGATCCCTGAGGGACACCACTCGTTACAGGTTTCCAACAGGACATCGAGCCGTTGACCACAACTCTTTACGTGTGGCCATCCAGCCAGTTCTTTATCCACCGAGTGGTCCATCTATCAAATTGATGTCTCTCCAATTTAGAGACAAGGATGTCATGCAGGACAGTGTCGAACGCTTTGCACAAGTCCAGGTAGATGACGTCAACTGCTCTGCCCCTGTCCATCAGTTCTGTGGCTCCATCTTAGAAGGCCACCAAATTGGTCAGGCAGGATTTCCCCTTAGTGAAGCCATGTTGGCTGTCACCAACCACCTCGTTGTTTTTCATGTGCCTTAGCATATTTTCCAGGAGAATCTGCTCCAAGATTTTGCCAGGCACAGAGGTGAGGCTGACTGGTCTGTAGTTCCCCGGGTCTTCCACCTTCCCCTTCTTGAAAATGGGGGTTACGTTACCCTTCTTCCAGTCATCGGGAACTTCACCTGACTGCCACGATTTTTCAAATATGATGGACAGTGGTTTAGCAACTTCATTCTTGTCCTCATCCCTGCAGCCCTGCTGTGTGCCAGGTGCTGCCGTGGCGCTGGCTGCCGGTGGGCTCCCCGGCTCCCAGTGCTGTTCTTGCACAGGACTGTGCTCACGCTGCCTGAGCTCTTCATTGCAGAGGCAGAGGCTGTGGGGCTGAGTGGGGCAGGTGTCCAGCAGGTCTCTGGCTATGCAACTCTGCTGCCATGACAAGGTGGTTTCCTGTCCCCAAACACAAACCAAGAGCTGTGTCCGCCTTCCTGCCCAAATACACCTGCAGCCTCAGACCCACCTCCCTGTCCTTCCTCTGCTGCAGCCCCGGGGACACGAGGCCATGGCTTGGGGCAGCTGTAAGACCCCCTGCACTCAGGTGCTCGGAAGCTGCAGGATGGGGATGGAGGGGATCGAGCGGGGTCACCCGTCTGCTTCCCATTTACAGTTCTGCTTCTGGAAACACTGCCAGCTTCTCACTGCATTGCTCCAGTGCTTGCGCGTGCAAGAGGAGCAGGAGAATTGCAATCTCTTGTCCCTTATCTCCGGCCTTAGCAACTCCAAGCCTCGCTCCTTATTCCTCCCGTCCTTTCTACACCCCTCTCATTCCGGTCACTGGGCTGCAGCACGCAGCGGGCTCCAAAAACCAGCTGACGTGGGAGCCGCTGCATCACACGCTGTCTCATCCCATCGGGAGGCACTTTTCCTACATGGGCAGCACGCACTGCCAAGAGCCAGCGGGACTGCAAGCTCACCAGCTGGGAAGTGCTGCAAGGAAAGGGGTCGCTCCGCAGGCTTCTCTGCTACCGACAGGAGGGAAAAGCTGAAGCAGGCAGAGGCGAGCCCTGGGGGGAAAGCGACATGGTTTATTAGCCCGAGAAGGTGTCCACAGTGAGTGCAGGCTGCAGCACGATGTCCTCAGCGCAGCTCCCTCAGGCCTGGAGCTGGCAGCGGGGCACTACTCCTCCACTTGTGGGTTCATGCAAGAGCAGCTGCAAGCCTTGCACAGACCCTTCAGCACCCTTCTGAAGCAGGATGGTTGCTGCTCTTGGACCTCTTCATGTCTGCCATAATGCAATTCTGTTTGCGGGAAGACGTAGAAGGCTCTGGGGAAAGAATAGCTGTAGTTGTAGTAATAGGGGGACCTCTCGTAAATGTCTGCTTCCATCCACGTATAAGGTCTACAACTGGGGTGATTGCAGTGAGGGATTTGAGCCCCTGTAGGAGGAGGGGAGGCCGGGGCACTGCCGGACTTGAACAGACGCTGCCTCCAGCTTAGCCTGGATGCCTCTTGCCTCCAGGGTGTCGCTGCCCTTTCATGAGCTGCTGCATACGCTGCCTGTGCATCCTCGTAGAATCGCGGGGTAGCAAAGGTTGTGCTGGCCTCTCCTTGGTGCTTTTTAGGTGCTTTCCTCACTCCGCGCCCGAATACAGCCTGCAGAGCTCTGTTGAGAACTGAGAGCCTGGGTGCGGTCCGTCTCTGCGCGTGTGGTGGGAGCTGACTCCAGGAATGTCCTGATCCCTGCCTCCGGGCCCGTGATGGTGTCTCTCTCTGGGCCTCTGCTGGTGTTGGCACAGGAGACTCGGTGGACTGAACTTCTGCAGGTCTCCTTGCTGCCGTCGACACATCTACTCCTTCAGCCACGTCCTGCTCTTCCAGAGACTGCTGGATAGTTTCCTGCATCACAGCAAAACCCCCGCGAATGACATCCCTCACGAACTGGCTGGCTAGTTCCTGTGGAACAAACTCAGAGGCTATGGGGCTGAGCAGAGCAAGTGCCTCCTTCTGGGCCTCTTTGTCTTCCTCCTGCTTGCTAAAGGCACAGGAAGCTCGTGCCGATGCTGCCTTCTCTTTTGCTGCTGGGACGAGAGGGGCTGTGCTTGGCTCTCCCTGAGGCTCTGCGGCCACAGGAGACTCTGTGTCCTCAACTGCTGCAGGTCTCATTGCTGCCACTGACACATTCACATGGCTTTGAGCCATGTCCTCCTGTTCCAGAGGCTGCTCATCAAAGCCAGGGGAAGCTGATGCCAGTGCCTCCTCCTGCTCTTGTTGCACAGCAGTGAGAGGTGCCTGGTGCTGCTCTTCCTCAGCAGCTCCAGCCAGGCTCGGAGCTGCCGGCTCGGTGTCCGTGGGACCAGCCGGGGCAGGAGACACGCTCTGCAGGTCTCCAGCTGCCTCTGCTGCCGCATCTGTGCCCATGCTGCTGAGGATGCTGGATTCCTCCTGGATATGCAATCGGGGGTCCTGGAAGAGCTCTGGCACCAAGGGGCATATCCAGATTTTGTCTGTGGTGATGACTTCCGCATGGGACAGGACATTGTCGATGTCCTCAACGCACTGTTTCTCCCCCTCTGCAGGCAAGGCTGCTGACTCCTCCTGTGAACACACAGCAGAACATCAGGAGCTAACAGCTCTCCCCAGCCGTGTCTCTCTCGGGGGTGGAGGGAGTTTTGTGGGTGCCGTGCCATGGGCTGCCTTCTCCCCTGTGGCCCTGTGACCAGCGCCAGGGCTGGGTGGTGCATTGGCCCGTCACTTGGTCCTGGGGCTGCTGCTGGTGGCTGCTCACTGGGGAGGTCCCTCCCGGGCTGCTCTCCTTCAGTGCCTTTGCTCCAGAGGAGGGGTGCAGGACGGGAGAGCAAGAGCACAGGCAGGGGAGGGAGGGGATGTCAGCGGGATGGCACAGGGAGCACCAGCAATGCCCCTGCCACGCACAGCCTGGGGTCTGGGGCTGCCTCCAGCACCTTGGCATCGCTGGTGCCGGCCACACGCTGTCACTCACCTGGTGCTGAGAGTCCTGAGCCAAGGGAGAAGCTGCTGCTTCTCCTTCATCGTCTGCTCCAGGGGCAGGGGGCGGTGTTCCAGCATCTGCCCCAGGGATCTCAGTCAAAGAAGGTGTCACATCCCCCTCGTGTGCTGCCGGGGAGACACCGGCTCTTATGGCCTCTTCTTGATGGTCTCCAGCCACAGGAGACACCATGTCTTCTCCACCCTCGGCTGCTGCTGGCGAGCCACCGGCTCTTATGGCCTCTTCTTGATGGTCTCCAGCCACAGGAGACACCATTTCTTCTCCACCCTCGGCTGCTGCTGGGACGAGAGGGGCTGTGCTTGGCTCTCCCTGAGGCTCTGCGGCTACAGGAGACTCCGTGTCCTCAACTGCTGCAGGTCTCATTGCTGCCATTGGCACACGCACATGGCTCACAGCAGACTCGGTGTCCTTAAGTGCTGCATGCAGCGATGCTGCCATCGCCGCATGCCAGCTTTGGCTTGTGTCTTGCCCTTCCGCCTGCTTCTTGCTGGTTCTCAGGATCCCAGCCGAGGGCAGGAGCAGCAGCTTCCTCTTTTTGGATGTGGCTGTGACCTGCAGAGCTGCGTCCATTACTCTGATGCTCTGCAGGGCAGGTGCATGTCTCTGCCCCTGTGGTGCTGCCTCCTTCTTGCCAAGGTTATTAGAAGCTGGTGCCGGTGCCACAGGAAGGAGACGTGCCTGGTGCTCCTCTTCCTCAGGAGCTCTGGCCACACAGCTCTTCTTCGGCTGCTCCGAAGACCTGGTCTTGCTGGGCTGGGGGGGCAGATGCCGTGCAACAGGCGTGTAGTGCACACCGAGGAACTTGGTGTTGATGCAGGAATTCATGCGTGCCGCCGGCATTGCTGGCAGGTGCTCTGCTGCTTGCCCTGTGTTCCTGCTCTGGGGAGCACCGGTGCCCCCATGGGTGCGAGAATGAAGTGTGGGCTGAGCGGCAGGGGCCTTGCTGCTGCCAGCCACCGGGACAGTGTCTGTCCTTGTCCTCATCCCTGCAGCCCTGCTGTGTGCCAGGTCCTGCCGTGGCGCTGGCTGCTGGAGGGCTCCCCGGCTCCCAGTGCTGTTCTTGCGCAGGACTGCGCTCACGCTGCCTGAACTCTTCATTGCAGAGGCAGAGGCTGTGGGGCTGAGTGGGGCAGGTGTCTGGCAGGTCTCTGGCCATGCAACTCTGCTGCCATGACTTGGTTTGCAGCGCAGCTGGGCTGCAGTTTTGAGAAGCTGCTGTTGGCTGCTGCTCGTGCTGCCGATGGCCAAGCTGCTGACAGTGTCAGAAGCTGCAGAGGTTGCTGGTGTCACAGGCGGCAGCCTGCAGGAGGTGACGACTGGTGTCTTTGAGCGATGAGGCGGCCGGTGTGCCATTGCCACCAATGGTGGCAGACGAAGCGTCTGCTCATGCATTGGCCCACTGCTGCGGGGCAGCATCCCTCGGTGCCCCGCGCTGCTCATCTGTAAGAGAAGCCGAGGAGAGAAGCTGTGTGATGGTGTCCCTTGCGCCCGCGTCCCAGCGGGCTGAGCTCTTGCACTTGGGCTCCCCTGCCAGCCCCAGGGCAGGGCTCAGCCCCGCAGGCGGCTGCCGCCTGCTCCCAGAGCCGGCTGGGGACAGGGCTGGCCACCCGCAGCCCTCGGCCGCTGCCCAGAGCACCCCCGGCACGCCGGGGAGCTGGCTGGGTACGGCGTGGGGGCCTCAGCTTGCTCCCTCCCGCACCTCCCGCCTGCCCGTCAGCAGCTCCCGGGGTTGGGACGACGTTCGGCCCCGTCTCCCTCAGGCTCCCTACCTGTGCCTGCTGGTTGGCGACAGGCTGAAACCTCTCTGGGTTGGGCACCCGTGCCTGCGTGATCCCATGGTGGGACGAGGCCTGGCTCGGGCTGCCCTGCGGCTGTTCCTCGGGCTGCCTGCGGGCCACCTGCGGGCAGGAGGAGGAGGAGGAAGAGGTGTGTGATGGAAGTGGCTGCCTTGGCACAGCGGCCCCCGCAGTGCCGGCAAGCCCGGCCCCGGCACCAAGGCAGCTCCGTGCGGCCCCGTCCCACCAGCGGCCTCCCCCTCCTGCCCCGGCTCTCACCTGGCACATCCTCTGTGCGCTTGGCCTGCCCTCAGCGGGCTGGGAACGGGCGTTCGCCTCTTTGCCCACGGGCATCTTCCACGTCCTGGGACGCTGACCTGCCGTGGGCTTCCAGGGAAATTGCTGCCTCCTGAGGGAGGCTGCTCCTCTGGACTGGGCTGCTCCAGGGCTCTCGCTCCTTATGTACCCCACGCTCACCACGGGGCCACCCCTGTCACAATGGCCTCTGGGCATGAGGAGCCCCCCTACATCACAAAACCCGGCGGTCGCAATGGAGATGCCCACACCTATGACCCGTCCCAGCCATTCCGAACCAGTCTCAGGTGTCTCCACAGCGACCACCGAGGCTTTGTGATGTTGGCGGCATCGTGCCCATGGCCACTGGGCTCACCAGGGCTGCTCCCGGCAGTCATAGAGACAACCAGGTTGGAAAAAAACCTTTAAGATCATCAAATCCAACCATTCCCCAGCACTGCCAAGGCCACCACTAACCCATGGCACTGAGCGCCTCGTCTGCACGGTGTGTGAACACTTCAGGGACGGTGACTCCACCACTGCTCTGGGCAGCCTGTTCCAATGCCTGACTCCACCTGAAGTGAAGAAATGCTTCCTAATCGCCAGTCTAAACCTCCCCTGGCCCAGCTCGAGGCCGTTTTCTCTTGTTCTATCCCTCATTCCTTAGGAGAGCAGACCAGGCACCTTCTGGCTCCAGCTTCCTTTCAGGTAGAGAGCAATAAGGTCCCCCCTGAGCCTTCTCTTCTCCACACTAAACCCCCCAGGTCTCTCAGCCGTTCCTCATCACACTTGTGCTCCAGGCCCTGCACCAGCTCCGGTGCCCTTCTCTGGCCCTGCTCCAGCACCTCAATGTCTCTCCTTAGAGGGAGCCCAGGTCTGAACACAGGATTCGAGGGGCGGCCACAGCAGTGCCCGGTACAGGGGGACAATCACTGCCCTGGTTCTGCTGGCCACACTAGTGCTGATACAGGCCGGGATGCTCCCAAGTTCAGGACCCGGCACTTTGCCTTCTTGAACCTCATCCCATTGGCCACAGCCCGTTGATCCAGCCGGTCCAGATCCCTCTGCAGAGCTTCCTGCCCTACAGCACATCAACACTCTCACTCAACTTGGTGTCGTCCACATACTTACTGAGGGTGCACTCGATCCCCTCATCCAGATCATCAGGGATCTGGTTCTGTGATTCTATGATTCTAAGAAAGAAATTAAGCAACACTGGCTCCAATACTGAGCCCTAGGGGACACCAGTAGTGACCAGTCTTGTTGGCAGACAAGAGAGTAAGAGACATCAGGGAAGCTGAGAGGGAGCTGAGCTGCTGGCTCCAGGATGCGGTGTTCCAGCATCAGCCCCAGGGATCTCAGTCAAAGAAGGTGTCACATCCCCCTCGTGTGCTGCCGGGGAGACACCGGTTGTTACGGACTCTTCCTGATGGGAAGACACGGGAGACACCATGTCTTCTCCACCCTCTCCTGCTTCTGCAATGAGAGGTGCTGTGCTTGGCTCTCCCTGAGTTTCTGCGGCCTCAGGAGATGCAGCGTCCTCAGCTACTGCAGCTGAAATTTCTGCCATGGCCACATCCAAGCTCTTGGTCTTCTCCTTGTGTTCCGCAGCAGCGAGAGGTGCCCGGTGCTGCTCTTCCTCAGCAGCTCCAGCCAGGCTCGGAGCTGCCGGCTTGGTGTCCGTGGGACCGAGTTCTTGTTCTTGTGCTTGTTCACAGGAACCAGCCTGTGAACGGGGTTGGGAAGAGGATGGAGTCATCTTCAATATGGGGGGGACACACAGAGTTATCCACGTGAAATGAGAAGAAAGTGGTACAACCTTGAATGATTCCATTTTTGAGATGTAGGACTCTTCCTCAGTTCTCCCTTCATCCTTCCTTAACACCGTCCTGGGCAACGTGCTGCTCCTGGCTAAGAGCAGCTTCAACAAATGGATTGCGAGTGTCACTAGGAGTAAGCCCAGGTAGACCTGAGTGATGTTTGACCTCCTCCAGAACCCGCTAAACTTCTGACATGATCTTCACTGAAGGCAGAGCATGAGACTGAAAAGTCCTTGATCAGGATTAGTGCTACTGAGCAACAACTGAACCATCGGTGTGTTATCAGTGTTGTTCTCAGACTAAAGCTGAAACACAGTGCTGCACCAGATACTAGGAAGGAGAAAATAACTATTACAGCTGAAGCCAGGACAGTATCCACCCCTTATTCCATACCATTCACGTCATGCTCAGCCCCCACATTTTTCAGTATACCATCGCTTTTTGTCTCGATATATATACACAGAGATATCATTCCTTCAGCCATGGACCATCCCCATAAAGATCGCTGAGTTCATTCAGTCCATGATGTCAGGCTCCATCTGTCATAACAGTCTTTCTGGGCAGGAATGAGAGTGCGTAGTTTTGGACTTTTCAGTCTCATGTTCTGTCAGTGAGGAGGGGCACGGGAAGCCGGGAGGAAGCAGAGACAGGACACCTGACCCGAACTAGCCAAAGGGTATTCCATCCCATAGCACGTCATGCCCAGGATAGAAACGGGGGAGCTACGCAGAAGGACCGGATCACTGCTCGGGGCTTTGGGTAGGCAAACGTGCCAGTGCTGATGAACAAGGTGACCGCGGCCAGGTGAGGGAGGCACGTGGAAAAGCCTTTGTGGTGTCCCTGCTCAGAGGGGATCCTCAGCACGGCCCTGAAGATCTGCACATAGGACCCCACAATGAAAACAAAACACCCATGTGCTAAACAGAAACTAACCACAGGAAGCCCAACTTCCCTGAGGTAGGAACGTGAGCAGGAGAGCTTGAGGAGCTGGGGGATTTCACAGAAGAACTGCTCCACAGCATTGCCTCGGCAGAGGGGTAGGGAAAATGTATTGGCTGTGTGCAGCAGAGCAGTGAGAAACCCACTGCCCCAGGCAGCTGCTGCCATGTGGGCACAAGCTCTGCTGCCCAGGAGGGTCCCGTAGTGCAGGGGCTTGCAGATGGCCACAGAGCGGTCGTAGGACGTGATGGTGAGAAGATATAACTGCTGAAAACAAGAAGAGAAAGAAAAAACTGTGCAGCACAACCTGTGTAGGAGATGGCCCTGGTGTTCCAGAGGGAATTGGCCATGGATTTGGGGACAGTGGTGGAGATGCAGCCCAGGTCCAGGAGGGAGAGGTTGAGCAGGAAGAAGTACATGGGGGTGTGGAGGTGCTGGTCGCAGGCTGTGCTGGTGATGATGAGGCCGTTGCCCAGGAGCGCAGCCAGGGAGATGCCCAGGAAGAGCCAGAAGTGCCAGAGCTGCAGCTCCCGCGTGTCTGCGAATGGCAGGAGGAGGAAGTGGGTGATGGAGCTGCCGTTAGACATCTGCTGCCTCTGGACGTGAGGTCTGTTCAAACAAGGAAAGGACAGGGAGAAATTACAACATATGCATTTCCTTGTTCCTGACTGAAATGCGTTTCCTTCCTCTGGTTTGTGTTGGCTGAGTGTGCTGTGAGGAGCAGGACCTCTGCCCATGTGCTGCCAGGGAGTCAGCTTTGCTCTGAAGCAGTGCTTTGTCCAGCTCTGATGTTCACAAGGGATGTCAGATGAAATCCAACTCTACTGTCAAGTTTAGTCCTTGCACTCATGACTCGGGTGAGTCTGGGCTGCACAAGAGAGGCTCAGCATGGCCTTAGAAGCATTTTGACTGTCTTTTTATTGACTAGCATAACACTGCTGAGGCTTCTTTCTAGAGGTATAAATCCTTCTTTGTATGACTGAAAACCTGAAGAGTATTGAAACAGGCAAAAGGTCTCAGCTCTCTGTGGCTTAGTGCAGAGCCAGGAGAGCTGCAGTGTCCATCAGTCCTTTCCCATTTGCCCTGTGCTTACACTTGCACTGCCTGTAGGATGCCTTCACACACAAATTGATCTTAAGAACCCCCACAAACATCTGTCCTGTGCTGAGAGCAGGGGAGCACGGTTTCAAAGGGCAGGTCCTGGAGCTCTCATGGGGAGAAGCAAAGGACTGTGCGCTGCCTCAATGTCTTTCAGAAGGACCCTCTGCCAGTGATGTGGAGCTCTGAGCAGCCCTGACCCACGGAGCACCCTCTCAAGTGCACAAGAACACTTCTCTGTCCCTGCCCGGGGTTGTTCCTTTCCCCCAGCTTCTCCCCCAGCGCCGTGGGGAGCTCCCGGGCAGGCTGAGTGCTGACCCTGGCAGGCGGCAGAGTCCCTGCCCCGGCACACAGCCCCTGGGGTGCAGGGACCCTGCTCGCAAGGACAGCGCTGGGCACCCCTGGCTGCACACCCACATTCACACCCTGCAGCCAGCCCCAGGACGAGGGACCTGTCTTCTCCTGCCCCTCGCATGGTGCAGAGGGAAGCCCTGCTCTGCAGCACATCCTCCTCCTTATCTACACGGAGACACTAAGAGAGTCCTCCTGGCAGATCCCATGGACTGTCCGAGGCAGCAGCTTGAGGAGATCCCTCCAGGAACTGCAGCTGCATTGCCCTGCACCCAGAGCCTTACCACGCACAGGGCTGGGAAGGTTTCTCCTGCAGGGAGCTCTCAGCATCCTCCACTGCCAAGTGCCTTTAAGCTCTCTGAGGCTCACAGGTCTGCCCTCGGTGCCTGCAGGCAGTGCCCCAGCCCTGCTCCTGGGCACAGCTGTCTCTCTGCAGCGCTGCCCGCTTGCCAGCATCTCTCTGCGTCCCAGGAGCCCGGCCCAGCTCAGCAGCAGAGGCCCAGCCCAAGGTGGCACTGCCTCTGCCCCTCTGGGCTCCCTCCAGGGCTCCCTGGGGCTCCAGGGGAACAGCACGGGAAACAGGCTGAAGCAAGCACTGATGTTCCCTCCCTCAGCTGGGAGACACACTGCCTTCCTGCAGTGTCATTTCTCTGCTGAGAGACAGAGTTATGGCTAAAAATCAACTTTTCTTAGAATCACAGAATTGTTTAGTTTGGAAAAGACCCTTGAGAACATCGAGTCCAACCATTAAGCTGTCACTAGCAAGTCCACACATTGACCATGAGAACAGCCCTGGAGGGATACCTCGTCTGGATGGTCACCAACAGCAACTGGGACTTTAAGTGGTATTTTACTTCTTACCATAATGTCACTAATTTCTATTCCATTCTGTTTGTTGTTAAACATTCTGCTACACATGAGAGGATGGAAATCAGCTGGACAAGTTACGTTATTCCAGAAACCTCCTCGTATAGATAATGGTACATAAACGCATTTAACAAACTCTTTAACAATCGAGTAAAGCAACCAAAAATGTCCCTCAATTTACCACTGGAATTCAGCACTACTCTGTTTGTAGGCACAGAGGCAAGAGGTGACCACACCACTCTGTGAGAAAGATGGATTGACTTTAGTGACAAGGTGGATCGTGCTGGTGCATCCCCCCCTTTCCTGGAGCCCTCTGCTTCCCAAGGAATTCCTATTAGGCCCCAGCCTTTGCACAGCACAAGGAGTTGGGTGCTGGGTGCTCCCTGGCTGCACCAAGAGCTCTGGTTGCCTGGTGAAGGTGGGGAGCAGCACACAGAGATCTGGAAAGTTGGATACTCCCAGATCATACCAGGAGCACTTTTGGGATCATCAGTCATTCCCTGCCAACCTGGAACAGAACTGTTGTGCAACTGGGGCAACCGACACAGAATTGAGGCCGGGATGAAAACTGGCTGATGACTAAAGCCCATCATCTGATGACCCTAGAAATGGCGGTCCCAAGAGAGAGACCCTTTGAGCTCTCCTGGACCCCAGCGGGCTGTGACCGGTATCTCCCTCAGAGTGGGACACCTCTGAGAGCCCCTAAACTCTCCAGTTTAGGAAATAGGGGGATCATCTGCCTGGGCTGTTCCTGCTGCTCGTGGACACTCAGCCCTTCGCCCGCTGCCAAAGCTGATGTGAGTATTGTGCTCTGCTTTTACTTTTCACTGCCCAAGGGCAGCTTTAACACAGGTATGCATGTAGATGTGTCTATAGCCATCTAGCTCCAGCTCAGTGTGTTGTGCCAGCTTAGATATTCATTTGTAAGTGTGTGTATATTAGCTTCAGTGATCAAGTGTCGTTAGAAAACCTGTGATTCATTTTACGAATGCAAACTGCTGCTACCTGACATTGGTGACCCTTTAGATGAATACCAGGTCTGAGACTAAGATGGGATCCAGCCGCACCCAGACTCCTCTCGGAGAGGGAGTTTAGAAAGCAAAGGGGTCCAATCTGAACCTCGTGACTCAACGGGAGGGTCTCCCTTATTCCTTTTGTGTTTGCAGTTTCTATACACACGATTTCAGTTCAATACTGTGTAAATCACTTGAACCCAGTCCTGTATAAATCACTGCCAAGTCTGACACAATCTCTTTTTGTAGGTGGTGGAGTGGGGCCTCGCCACCAAATCCTGTTGAATCGTGCACGCACCCCAGCCCTGACTCTGCACAGGGCAGCAAGGGGTGCTGCTCTTCACTACAGCCCAGCTGGGCTGAACTGAGTCGATGCTCACACAGAAACCTGCCTTTGTCCCAGACGAGGCTCTACAGACCACAGGATTCTCCAGAAGTACCAGCCCATCTGGTTTTCTTGTCCCATCCTTGCACAGGGGGAGACCCTTGTTGCTGTTTCTCCTAGAACACACGGGAGTAGAAAATGAAATATCATTTTTAATAACAAAACTGCATTCCAATTACCATGGAAAATATGGAACAAGATGCTAAAGCCCAACAGGTTTTACCAGGAAGAACAACAATTAACCAAAAATTCCCTCCTTTCCCAGTTTCCTCAGGAACTGACAAGTGCACGTGACACAGCAAGTGATCTGTGTGACTACTGCACGTGGAGGTGAGCAATTCCTTTTGGTGTTAGATCTGTATAGTCAGATTTATCTCCAAACGAACTCAACTATGTACCAAGCAAATAGGCAGGTAGTTTTCAGCTGGATCTGCAGTGCCCTGCTAGGACCTGCACATTTGGGGACTCCAGAAATAGCTGGGACTTCTTCTCCCAAGAAATCCACCCCTGACAGGAAGGAAACACACACTCTGCTCTGTGACACCAGGGGTCACTCCTTCAGCTGAGGTCTAATCCATTTTCAGAAATCACACAAACCCACTGTGCATTCAGCACACCAGGAGCTTTTATCAAAACCTGGTCTCCCCAGAACACTTCAGTTGTAGAGGCACTAAATATTTATGTAAAGGGTTGGAAGGGACCTTAAAGCTCATCCAGTTCCAACCCCTGCCACGCGCAGGGACACCTTCCGCTAGAGCAGGTTGCTCCAAGCCCCTGTGTCCAACCTGGCCTTGAACACTGCCAGGGATGGGGCAGCCGCAGCTTCTCTGGGCACTCTGTGCCTGTGTCCCACCACCCTCACAGGGAAGAACTTCCCAGGATCCCATCTCATCTCCCCTCTCTGTCAGGTTAAATCCGTTCCCCCTTGTCCCGTCCCCACAGGCCCTTGTTCTCCCCACAAGAAATGAAGGGAGATCCCAGGATTTAAGGCAGCTGGAGCGCTCGGCTGCCGGCTCAGCCAGAGGAACTCACACACCGAGTCCAAAGCAGCGACTCTGGTGAAGTCACTTGAGGTGTTCTTGGGAATTCCTAAAGCACCCGAAGAACGCGATCGCCACCCACCTCGTTCCATGCTCATGTGCCCACAGACGTCACCGGCACCAAGACACCAAGACGGGAACCACCAGGGGAGCTGCTGTTGCCTCCTCCACCGGCAGCTTGTGTTCCGTGGGGCAGTTGTCATCTCCTGGTGCCTCCGGTGACGGGTTCCATGGGGTTCTGTGGCCTCGCACACCTGAACATGGGGTGTTCCAGAATCAGCCACCCCGTGGTCCTCATGATCATCGTGATGCCTGTGTCCCCATGTGCCCTACCGTGTCCCCATGGTCACCATGTCCCCGTGTCCCCAGCACATCCCCGTGGTCACCATACAGTGGCAGATGGCCCTGTACCACGAGACGGCCGACAATGCTGAGGGCTCCGACAGCCCCGAGCAGATCACCTGGAGGGTGCAGGAGGTGTCGGCCGTGCTCTACCTCCTCGAGGTCGGGGGTGCTGGGGGGTCCCTGGGTGCTCTTGGGAGGCTCTGCAGTGCAGGGGATATTGGCTGTGCCCCATGGGCTCGAGCAGCTCAGGGTCCTGGGGGGGGCCAAGAGGTTTTAAGGATCCCCCGAGGGGGGCCCTGGGGTCCTCAAGAGTCTTGGGGGGGATCCTTGGGGTGTATCCAGGGATGCCATGAAGGGGTTCCTGGGATGCTACGGGGGCTCTGGTGGGGTCCATGGGGGGCTCTGGAGGTGCTCCAGGCCTTCCCTGGCATTCTCTAGGGGTATCCCCGGGATGCTCTGTGGGTCCTGAGGGTGCTCTGGGGGTGCTTTAGGGGTCACCGTGGCCAAAACCGACCCAAATACGGCAAATTGGGGAGTTTATTGGGTTTTTTTATTCCCATCTTGCCACGAGCAGGGAGCGTTTTCTCACTCCTGACCCTCATTAAATAGAATTTCCCTCCTTCCCAGCAAATCTCTATTAAATCAGTGGTAAATCAGGGCAGCGCTGCCAGGAACAGACCCAGCAGCCCCTGCCCTCCCCCCCCCAGGGGGGAAACAGCCCCCAGAACCCCCCACAACAGCCCCGCTCCATCCCCAGGGCCATGCGGCCGGGGCGGGCAGGGAAAGGTGCGGGACCCCCCCTCGCCTCCCCCCCCCCATGCTCCCAGCCCCCCTGTGCCGGGTTCCCAGCACCCCATCCTCCCGGGCACCCCCCAGCCCCACTGCCCAGTGCTCACACCCGCCCCCCCGCATTCCCCAGCACCCCGGGAGCGCCCGGCCCCACTGCCCAGAGCCTCGGGGGTCCGCACACCCCCAGCCCCGCTCCCCGGGCTCTGCAGCGCCCCCCAGCTCCGCTCCGCGGACCCACACCCAGCTCCCGCTCCCGCGCCGCCGCGCGCCCCGGCCCCGCCTCCGCCGCTGCAGCCAATCAACGCGCGGCTCCCCCCGCGCGGGGTACGCCGGGAGTTGTAGTCCGGGCTCCGGCGCATGCGGCAGAGGGGGGGTGTAGCGGGACCCCTGGGCGGGGTCCCGGTTTGGGGCGCGGGGGTCCCACTTTGGGGTGCTGGGGTCCCACTTTGGGGTGCTGAGGTCCCATTTTGATATGCTGGGGTCCCGGTTTGGGGTGCTGGGGTCCCAATTTGGGGTGCAGGGGTCCCGGTTTGGGTGCTGGGGTCCAGGTTTGAGGTGCAGGTGCCCCATTTTGGGTGCTGGGGTCTCAGTTTGGGGTACCTGGGTCCCATTTTGGGGTGCAGGGGCCCCGGTTTGGGGCACAGGAGTCCCGTTTTAGGGTGCAGGAGTCCCATTTTGGGGTGCTGGGGTCCCACTTTGGAGTGCTGGGGTCCCATTTTGATATGCTGGGGTCCCGGTTTGGGGTGCTCCCCCACTTTGGGGTGCTGGGATCCCGGTTTGGGGCGCAGGGGTCGAGCTTTGAGGTGCAGGTACCCCATTTTGGGTGCTGGGGTCTCAGTTTGGGGCACAGGGGTCCTATTTTGGGGTGCAGGGGCCCCGGTTTGGGGCGCAGGTGTTAGCCGAGAGAAGAACACATAACCACTCTAAGGAGGTTATATGTGATGCTTTATTTCGAGGCCCCGGGAACCAGGGGTAGCACCCAAATCTGGTTCCAAAGACCGTCACAACGCGCCCGCAATTTATCCTACTAAGATTTCACAATCTAATGTATATTCAGCAGGTTACATCCTTCTCTCATACATATGTATTTATAAATTGCATCATCTCCTGATTACATCATCAGTTGTTTCTGTGCTTGCGCAGCCCCCTTCTGGTGGTCGTCAGGATGAAGTAAGTAGTCTTCCTCAGATGAAGTAAGACGTCTTCCTCGCTATGTCCTTTTTACCTTTTAGAGTCCTGGATAAATCCCAGCGACTGTGCTTGCGCCAATATTCTTCTCTCTCTCCTTGACTGGTTCTTAGTATACAACTCTGGTTTTTAACACAATTAAAAGTTCTACTTGAATAATCTTTAAAGTACTGTTCCTACCAAACCACCACCCCATAAGGATATCGCTTGAATAGTCTCATAAATCTACGTCCACATCCTAGATACTAGCCTTTTCTGACCTAGTGACAAACTTAACAAAACACAAATCAACCAAATCAGTAAGACTAAATACCATATATATATATAGATTAAAACTTGATTAAACTTCTGTTAATCAAACGTTATGATTTCTAACACAGGGGTCCCATTTTAGGGTGCAGGAGTCCCAATCTGGGGTGCTGGGGTCCAGGTTTGAGGTGTAGGGGACCCATTTTGGGGTGCTGGGGTCCCATTTGTGGTGCTGGGGTCCCATTCTGGGGTGCTGGGGTCCCGGTTTGGGTGCTGGGGGGTCAATGACGGGGGGGTCTCTCTGTCACAGTTTAATGCACAGACACTCACAGCTCACACCAACGACACCACGATGGGGGGGGGGGCCGGCAACACCTCATAACACCCATGGGACTCCCCCCCCCTTTTCCCTTCCCCCTCCTTTTGTTTTGCACCAGCAACATCCGCCCCCCCCAACCCCGGGGGGGGGTGTGTCCCCAAATTAACCCCCCCCATTATAAATAATTAACACCCGGGGGGGGGGGAGCCCCAATTTTCCCATCATGCAACGCGTTGGCCTCCCCCAACCCCACCCCTCCAGCTCCATTATGGCTTTTGGCAGGTTTTGGGGTGCGGGGGGGGAGGTTGGGGGGGTTTAGGCAGAATTTGAGGTGCGGGGGGGTCCCCCCCAAGTGAGGGTGATGAAGGCTGAGGCCTTGTCCTTCAGCTGCCGCAGACAGAGGTGGCAGCTCCAACTGCCTGCGGGGGGGGGACACACAAAGGGGGGGTCAATGGAGGGGGCACCCCCAAAAGACACACACACACACCCCCCCCCAGGGCCCGCACTGACCTTCGGGGGGCTCGGCCATGGCGGGGCTCAGGCAGTACATGTGGTACCCCCGGTCGCAATCGTCGCAGAACAGCAGCTGGTCCTGGGGGTGCACAATGGGGGGGTCGGGGTGGTTTTGGGGTTCAGTGGTTTGGGGGGGAGTTCAGAGTGGTTTTGGGTACAGGGGGAAGTGTTGGGGTTCAGGGGGTGTTTTAGGGGTGTTTGGAGAGGTCAGGGGGATGATTTGTGGGGTTCGGGGTGGTTTTAGGGTGCAGGGGGTGGGTCTAGGGGGTGTTTTGGGGGATATTTTGGGGGTGCAGGGAGCGGTTTGGGGTTGTTTTGGGTGTAGAGGGGTGTTTTGGGGTGCGGGGGGTGTCTTCAGGTGTTTCGAGGTCATTTTGGGGTGTTTTTGGGGTGGTTTTGGGTTTTTCTGGCATGGGGTTTTCGGTGTTTCGGAGTGTTTGGGGTGCAGGAGGGGTGGTTTTGTGGTGGTTTGGGGTTGATTTGGGGCGGTTTTGGGGTGGTTTAGGGTGTTTTGGGGTGTTCCAGGGTGGGTTTGAGGTGTTTTAGGGTGGTTTTGGGGTGTTTTGGGGATGGTTTTGGGGTGTTTCAAGGTCTTTTGAGTTGTTTCAGTGTGGATTTGGGGTGTTTCAGGGTGTTGGGGGTGGTTTTGGGGTGCTGGGGGTGGTTGGGGGGGCTCGGGGGCTTTTGGGGTGCTGGGGGTGTTTGGGGGTGCCCGGAGGGGTTTTGGGGTGCTGTATACTGCCTCTGTTGAGTGCAAACCTCCAGCACCTCATTGCAAACTCCATGACCCCTGATATCGGGCACAAGAGAGGAGAGGATGCTCGCAATTGGACTTTTAGGTGGGAAAGCGAGGAGCGAGAGCGATGCCGGTGGCATCGTTGTGGAGCTCACCACGCGTACAACATCGGGGCCCTGCTCCTGCAGCCGAGGAGCCAGGATAAAAAGCTGGTGCTGGGCCTCTTCTGCACACGGTGAGCTCCGCAACGATGCCACCGGCATTGCTCTCGCTCCTCACTTTCGCACCTAAAAGTCCAATTGCATGCATCCTCTACGGCGAGCACGCGAGGCTGTGCCGGAGTCAAGCGCGTAGAGCACAAACGTCCCCCCGCGCTCTCTGGCCCGCCCCCAGCCTCCGCTCAGCCCGGAGCTGGCCGGGGGCCGCCGACACACATGGGAGCCCGGCGCGGAGCGGGCGGGCAGCGGCCGCCGTGACCCCCGAACCCCCTCGGTGCGCGGTGCGGGGGTGCCGGCCCCAGGAGCGCGGTCGGGCAAGGTGCCCGTGGTGCTGCTGATGCGAATTGACCCATCGGCCTATCTGCGCTCCGGGACCGGCGGGGAGTGGCACGCCGCGGAGCTGCGGCCGGCGAAGGCCGGTAACAACCTGGCTCCGCTCGGCCCGGAGAAGCCGGTGGGGGCCGGCGGGGCCCCGGGACAGCAGCAGCGTCCGCGTCTGGCACGCGGGGAAGGAGAAGCAGCCCCTGGAGCGGCTTTATTTTGTGGGACCGCTGCTGGGGAGAGGCGGCTTCGGCTCCGTCTACTCGGGGGTCCGCCTGTCCGTCGGCACCCCGGTAAGTGGCGGGGCTGGCGGCGGGGCGGGGGCCAGCTCAGGCCAACGCTGCCATTGGCTTGCAGGTGGCGATCAAACGGGTGGCTAGGGAGCGCATCTCCTCATGGGTCGAGTGGGTGAGTGTGCGGGTCCACCGGGACAGTGTGGGGCAGGGCGGGTGGGGGGAAACCGGGACAGCATGAGGGGAGCAGGCGCGGAGTCACCGGGGGATGTGGAGCATCCAGGGCAGGGGGTGCCCGGTACTGGGTAGGGGGGCACTGGAGCAGCCCCGGGGCGGGAGGCACCTGGTACCGGTGAGGCCAGACAGGGGGGCACCGGAGCATCTCTGGGGTAAGGGGTCACCTGGTACCGGTGGGGCTGGGCAGGATAGCACTGTAGCATCCCAGGCAGGGGGACACAGGACTCCTGGCCTAGCATCAGCCCCACTGACAGGGTCGTGGGCCAATGCACCACCCAGCCCCAGCACTGGCCACAGGGCCACAGGGGAGAAGGCAGCCCATGGCACGGCACCCACACAACTACCTCCAGCCCTGAGAGAGACACGGCTGGGGAGAGCTGTCAGCTCCTGATGTTCTGCTGTGTGTTCACAGGAGGAGCCAGCAGACTTGCCCGCAGAGGAGGAGAAGGATGAGGATGCGAAGGAGGAGTCGGAATATGTTAGTGACAAAGAGCTGTCCCTAGGAGAAGCCGGCACCTTGTACAACATCTGAGTCAACCCCTTAGTGACAGAGCTCTTCCAAGACCCCCGAGCGCATATCCAGGAGGGATCCAGCATCCTCAGCAGCATGGGCACGGATGCGGCAGCAGAGGCAGCCGGAGACCTGCAGAGCGTGTCTCCTGCCCCGGCTGGTCCCACGGACACCGGGCTGGCAGCTCCTACTCTGGCTGGAGCTGCTGAGGAAGAGCAGCACCGGGCACCTCTCGCTGCTGCGGAACACAAGGAGAAGACCAAGAGCTTGGATGTGGCCATGGCAGAAATTTCAGCTGCAGTAGCTGAGGACGCTGCATCTCCTGAGGCCGCAGAAACTCAGGGAGAGCCAAGCGCAGCACCTCTCATTGCAGAAGCAGGAGAGGGTGGAGAAGACATGGTGTCTCCTGTGTCTTCCCATCAGGAAGAGTCCGTAACAACCGGTGTCCACTACACACTCTCATTCCTGCCCAGAAAGACTGTTATGACAGATGGAGCCTGACATCATGGACTGAATGAACTCAGCGGTTCCTTCATCAACACTTGTCCTTTGGTTACCTTTTAGCTTAAGGATGCACAGTTTCTCTTCTAATTACATAAGCTCTTTGGACTAGCTTCAACATTTTTTGCAGTTATTTCATATGGGCAAAGAATATATTTTAAAACATAGTTACCCATCCTGTTCTAGCAATGTGGTTACAATTAGCAGGCTGTGTTTACAATAGATTAGCTACGTAGGTGAACAACCAAGAGAACTGAGCAATTTGACACGGACTCCAGTTAATAGTTTCAATGGAAAAATATTAACTTCTTGTTTCAGTATGCACACAAGTATGCAAGCACATTTCGATCAGCTCACTCACTCGGGTATATTCTACACCTGGCATGTCCAGCAATGACCGAATGAGAAATTCTAGGCAGTGTATTAACGGCAGGAGAAGAAATATTGATCTTCCCCTGTACTTCTATTACCCCTACTCTGTCTATAATTTCATCACCTTCATTGTTCAGGTGGTCCTCTGCATTCTCTCATGTTCTCACCGTTGCCCACTGTGAGAGCTTTGGCCAGGCATCCACCCTCCTGTTTCAGAACTGTGAACAAAGCTTTAGATGAGCACTGTTGCTTTCATTTCACTTCGACCTTCCTTGCTCAAGTCTGCTTTCCATGTGTTCCAGGGAAACAGCTTTAGCATCATACCTCCATGCTACGTGATAGGAGTGAGTAACAGGGAAGTCTCTCCTCACGAATGGCTCATTGGCGCCAGACTCTGGTTTCATTGCAGCCATTTGAATAGATACAATATATCCTGCAAAGGGCTTAAGCCATTGCTTAAGCTTATCTCAGCTCTGTATTCATTACGAATATACCTATCAAATAGGTGCCAAATATGATTTTTTCATACTTTACGTAGTCATGATCATGTCACACAATTCAAGAATGACAAAATGCATTTGGATACAATAACCTTTTACAATACAAACAGACGTGCTCCAGAGCTTGGGAACTGAGAGGGACTTGCGTCTCTGGGAAGTCCATGGCAAAGAACTGCACTGTTTACCTTTGACTTTCTAGGCATCTGTGCTGTCTTCCTGGTTAAGAGGTGGCAAATGTGAAGCAGCGCTTGGTTTTAATTATGGGCAGAATGCAGAATTCCTTGTGCAGCTGTAAGCTCTCATTCAGCTGGTACGTTTGACTTGTAGTGTCTTCTTTCTGCTGCTGCATAAGGGGTCACCATGTCTGAGGGACGACTACTGAAATCGGCAGCCTCCTGTGGCATTCCTAGAGGCGTGCAGGTTTTTCTCCAGGAATAAATGGAAACTTTCGCTCAGCTACATGTGATGGGACTTTAGTCTTGCTGACACAATGGCACAACTTGATCTACCTTCACACCATGTGAACGAAAGGGAAGTCCTCTAAGTAATCTCTCCATGAAACGACGTCTTTTCATGGCCTTGTGTCTGGGAGCTGGATGGTGCGGGTTGCCTAAATGTTGACACACGTGCGTATCTTGTAGTTCTGGATGTCCGTAGCATGGACTTTGTGCAGTCTTGTGCAGTCCCGTGGAAGGCAGTATCTCAGCAGAACACGGAGCTAGAAAGAAAATCTAGCAAGTCCGACCACATCATCTGGGAAATATGGGTCACAAAGGTAGGCAGCTGCCAGCCTGTTTGCGCACCGTTGTGGGATAATTACTGTATATGATTTAGAAATTAAACTTATATTTAAAAATGTAGCATTGCTCACACATAAAGGAAGAATGGACTTTCAGGGTAAGATGCAGCTACACGTGGTTTGCCAGGAATTCACTCCACAGCGGTTCCCGTGGCAACATTGCTTGACGGAGGATGGAGCAGAGTGGAGATTCTGCGGCCAAACTCTGTCCCAATACCAGCAGAGGTGGGAACTAAATGGTACTTAAAACTGATAAGCTGCTTACTTGCTGCCCTGAGCCAACGGCCTGTCATCTTTTGACAAAATGCTGTCCTTTGTGCGAACTTTGCTTCATTATAATGCATTTTAACACGAAAACACACCTCCACCTCCAATGCTACCCGCCTCCAAAGTGAGACCACCCCTCTTTGAGCATGCGGTTGTATACTTTATTATTTGCACGTGCTTTTGCAAACAGTGCATTTATCTCCGGCAATCCACAAGAACCTGTATCTGTTTCTTTAATAAACTGCACTGTTTAAGCAGCTAATCGTAAATCTCTCATTGAACGCGACCAGCTCCTCAGTGTGGCAGAGCTAGTTCGTGAGCACGATTAGACTGAAGGTGCAGTGCACTATCAGTGCATGCAGAATCGTGATTATTCAATATATTGAATGCCTAGCCGCACTCAGCCCCTCTAATATCTGAGGACCAGCTAGAAAGAAAGGGGGTTTATTTTCTGCCAAATTATTTTACCCTTTCACGCAACAGCCTTCCTGCTCAACTACATCTGCAGCCTCAGACCCACCTCCCTGTCCTACTTCTGCTGCAGCCCCGGGGACAAGAGGCCATGGCTTGGGGCAGCTGTAAGACCCCCTGCACTCAGGTGCTCGGAAGCTGCAGGATGGGGATGGAGGGGATCGAGCGAGGTCACCCGTCTGCTTCGCATTTACAGTTCTGCTTCTGGAAACACTGCCAGCTTCTCGCTTCATTGCTCCAGTGCTTGCGCGTGCAAGAGGAGCAGGAGAATCGCAATCTCTTGTCCCTTATCTCTGGCCTTAGCAACTCCAAGCCTCGCTCCTTATTCCTCCCGTCCTTTCTACACCCCTCTCATTCCGGTCACTGGGCTGCAGCACGCAGCAGGCTCCAAAAACCTTCTGATGTGGGACCCGCTGCATCACACGCTGTCTCATCCCATCGGGAGGCACTTTTCCTACATGGGCAGCACGCACTGCCAAGAGCCAGCGGGACTGCAAGCTCACCAGCTGGGAAGTGCTGCAAGGAAAGGGGTCGCTCCGCAGGCTTCTCTGCTACCGACAGGAGGGAAAAGCTGAAGCAGGCAGAGGCGAGCCCTGGGGGGAAAGCGACATGGTTTATTAGCCCGAGAAGGTGTCCACAGTGAGTGCAGGCTGCAGCACGATGTCCTCAGCGCAGCTCCCTCAGGCCTGGAGCTGGCAGCGGGGCACTACTCCTCCACTTGTGGGTTCATGCAAGAGCAGCTGCAAGCCTTGCACAGACCCTTCAGCACCCTTCTGAAGCAGGATGGTTGCTGCTCTTGGACCTCTTCATGTCTGCCATAATGCAATTCTGTTTGCGGGAAGACGTAGAAGGCTCTGGGGAAAGAATAGCTGTAGTTGTAGTAATAGGGGGACCTCTCGTAAATGTCTGCTTCCATCCACGTATAAGGTCTACAACTGGGGTGATTGCAGTGAGGGATTTGAGCCCCTGTAGGAGGAGGGGAGGCCGGGGCACTGCCGGACTTGAACAGACGCTGCCTCCAGCTTAGCCTGGATGCCTCTTGCCTCCAGGGTGTCGCTGCCCTTTCATGAGCTGCTGCATACGCTGCCTGTGCATCCTCGTAGAATCGCGGGGTAGCAAAGGTTGTGCTGGCCTCTCCTTGGTGCTTTTTAGGTGCTTTCCTCACTCCGCGCCCGAATACAGCCTGCAGAGCTCTGTTGAGAACTGAGAGCCTGGGTGCGGTCCGTCTCTGCGCGTGTGGTGGGAGCTGACTCCAGGAATGTCCTGATCCCTGCCTCCGGGCCCGTGATGGTGTCTCTCTCTGGGCCTCTGCTGGTGTTGGCACAGGAGACTCGGTGGACTGAACTTCTGCAGGTCTCCTTGCTGCCGTCGACACATCCACTCCTTCAGCCACGTCCTGCTCTTCCAGAGACTGCTGGATAGTTTCCTGCACCACAGCAAAACCCCCGCGAACGACATCCCTCACGAACTGGCTGGCTAGTTCCTGTGGAACAAACTCAGAGGCTATGGGGCTGAGCAGAGCAAGTGCCTCCTTCTGGGCCTCTTTGTCTTCCTCCTGCTTGCTAAAGGCACAGGAAGCTCGTGCCGGTGCCGCCTTCACTCTCAGGAGGAGGAGGAGGAGGAGGTGTGTGATGGAGGTGGCTGCCTCAATGTCTCTCCTTAGAGGGAGCCCAGGTCTGAACACAGGATTCGAGGGGCGGCCACAGCAGTGCCCGGTACAGGGGGACAATCACTGCCCTGGTTCTGCTGGCCACACTAGTGCTGATACAGGCCGGGATGCTCCCAAGTTCAGGACCCGGCACTTTGCCTTCTTGAACCTCATCCCATTGGCCACAGCCCGTTGATCCAGCCGGTCCAGATCCAGAACCTCTGCAGAGCTTCCTGCCCTACAGCACATCAACACTCTCACTCAACTTGGTGTCGTCCACATACTTACTGAGGGTGCACTCGATCCCCTCATCCAGATCATCAGTGATCTGGTTCTGTGATTCTATGATTCTAAGAAAGAAATTAAGCAACACTGGCTCCAATACTGAGCCCTAGGGGACACCAGTAGTGACCAGTCTTGTTGGCAGACAAGAGAGTAAGAGACATCAGGGAAGCTGAGAGGGAGCTGAGCTGCTGGCTCCAGGATGCGGTGTTCCAGCATCAGCCCCAGGGATCTCAGTCAAAGAAGGTGTCACATCCCCCTCGTGTGCTGCCGGGGAGACACCGGTTGTTACGGACTCTTCCTGATGGGAAGACACGGGAGACACCATGTCTTCTCCACCCTCTCCTGCTTCTGCAATGAGAGGTGCTGTGCTTGGCTCTCCCTGAGTTTCTGCGGCCTCAGGAGATGCAGCGTCCTCAGCTACTGCAGCTGAAATTTCTGCCATGGCCACATCCAAGCTCTTGGTCTTCTCCTTGTGTTCCGCAGCAGCGAGAGGTGCCCGGTGCTGCTCTTCCTCAGCAGCTCCAGCCAGAGTAGGAGCTGCCAGCCCGGTGTCCGTGGGACCAGCCGGGGCAGGAGACACGCTCTGCAGGTCTCCGGCTGCCTCTGCTGCCGCATCCGTGCCCATGCTGCTGAGGATGCTGGATCCCTCCTGGATATGCGCTCGGGGGTCCTGGAAGAGCTCTGTCACTAAGGGGTTGACTCAGATGTTGTACAAGGTGCCGGCTTCTCCTAGGGACAGCTCTTTGTCACTAACATATTCCGACTCCTCCTTCGCATCCTCATCCTTCTCCTCCTCTGCGGGCAAGTCTGCTGGCTCCTCCTGTGAACACACAGCAGAACATCAGGAGCTGACAGCTCTCCCCAGCCGTGTCTCTCTCAGGGCTGGAGGTAGTTGTGTGGGTGCCGTGCCATGGGCTGCCTTCTCCCCTGTGGCCCTGTGGCCAGTGCTGGGGCTGGGTGGTGCATTGGCCCACGACCCTGTCAGTGGGGCTGATGCTAGGCCAGGAGTCCTGTGTCCCCCTGCCTGGGATGCTACAGTGCTATCCTGCCCAGCCCCACCGGTACCAGGTGACCCCTTACCCCAGAGATGCTCCGGTGCCCCCCTGTCTGGCCTCACCGGTACCAGGTGCCTCCCGCCCCGGGGCTGCTCCAGTGCCCCCCTACCCAGTACCGGGCACCCCCTGCCCTGGATGCTCCACATCCCCCGGTGACTCCGCGCCTGCTCCCCTCATGCTGTCCCGGTTTCCCCCCACCCGCCCTGCCCCACACTGTCCCGGTGGACCCGCACACTCACCCACTCGACCCATGAGGAGATGCGCTCCCTAGCCACCCGTTTGATCGCCACCTGCAAGCCAATGGCAGCGTTGGCCTGAGCTGGCCCCCGCCCCGCCGCCAGCCCCGCCACTTACCGGGGCGCCGACGGACAGGCGGACCCCCGAGTAGACGGAGCCGAAGCCGCCTCTCCCCAGCAGCGGTCCCACAAAATAAAGCCGCTCCAGGGGCTGCTTCTCCTTCCCCGCGTGCCAGACGCGGACGCTGCTGCTGTCCCGGGGCCCCGCCGGCCCCCACCGGCTTCTCCGGGCCGAGCGGAGCCGGGTTGTTACCGGCCTTCCCCGGCCGCAGCTCCGCGGCGTGCCGCTCCCCGCCGGTCCCGGAGCGCAGGTAGGCCGATGGGTCAATTCGCATCAGCAGCACCACGGGCACCTTGCCCGACCGCGCTCCTGGGGCCGGCACCCCCGCACCGCGCACCGAGGGGGTTCGGGGGTCACGGCGGCCGCTGCCCGCCCGCTCCGCGCCGGGCTCCCATGTGTGTCGGCGGCCCCCGGCCAGCTCCGGGCTGAGCGGAGGCTGGGGGCGGGCCAGAGAGCGCGGGGGGACGTTTGTGCTCTACGCGCTTGACTCCGGCACAGCCTCGCGTGCTCGCCGTAGAGGATGCTCGCAATTGGACTTTTAGGTGGGAAAGCGAGGAGCGAGAGCGATGCCGGTGGCATCGTTGTGGAGCTCACCACGCGTACAACATCGGGGCCCTGCTCCTGCAGCCGAGGAGCCAGGATAAAAAGCTGGTGCTGGGCCTCTTCTGCACACGGTGAGCTCCACAACGGTGCCACCGGCATTGCTCTCGCTCCTCACTTTCCCACCTAAAAGTCCAATTGCGTGCATCCTCTCCTCTCTTGTGCCCGATATCAGGGGTCATGGAGTTTGCAATGAGGTGCTGGAGGTTTGCACTCAACAGAGGCAGTATACAGCACCCCAAAACCCCTCCGGGCACCCCCAAACACCCCCAGCACCCCAAAAGCCCCCGAGCCCCCTCAAACACCCCCAGCACCCCAAAACCACCCCCAACCACCCTGGAACACCCCCAACCACCCCCAGCACCCCAAAACCACCCCCAACACCCTGAAACACCCCAAATCCACACTGAAACAACTCAAAAGACCTTGAAACACCCCAAAACCATCCCCAAAACACCCCAAAACCACCCTAAAACACCTCAAACCCACCCTGGAACACCCCAAAACACCCTAAACCACCCCAAAACCGCCCCAAACCAACCCCAAACCACCACAAAACCACCCCTCCTGCACCCCAAACACTCCGAAACACCCCAAAACCCCATGCCAGAAAAACCCAAAACCACCCCAAAAACACCCCAAAATGACCTCGAAACACCTGAAGACACCCCCCGCACCCCAAAACACCCCTCTACACCCAAAACAACCCCAAACCGCTCCCTGCACCCCCAAAATATCCCCCAAAACACCCCCTAGACCCACCCCCTGCACCCTAAAACCACCCCGAACCCCACAAATCATCCCCCTGACCTCTCCAAACACCCCCTGAACCCCCAACACTTCCCCCTGTACCCCAAAATCACTCTGAACTCCCCCCCAAACCACTGAACCCCAAAACCACCCCGACCCCCCCATTGTGCACCCCCAGGACCAGCTGCTGTTCTGCGACGATTGCGACCGGGGGTACCACATGTACTGCCTGAGCCCCGCCATGGCCGAGCCCCCAGAAGGTCAGTGCGGGCCCTGGGGGGGGTGTGTGTGTGTCTTTTGGGGGTGCCCCCCCCATTGACCCCCCCCCTTTGTGTGTGTGTCCCCCCCCGCAGGCAGTTGGAGCTGCCACCTCTGTCTGCGGCAGCTGAAGGACAAGGCCTCAGCCTTCATCACCCTCACTTGGGGGGGACCCCCCCGCACCTCAAATTCTGCCTAAACCCCCCCAACCTCCCCCCCCGCACCCCAAAACCTGCCAAAAGCCATAATGGAGCTGGAGGGGTGGGGTTGGGGGAGGCCAACGCGTTGCATGATGGGAAAATTGGGGCTCCCCCCCCCGGGTGTTAATTATTTATAATGGGGGGGGTTAATTTGGGGACACACCCCCCCCCGGGGTTGGGGGGGGCGGATGTTGCTGGTGCAAAACAAAAGGAGGGGGAAGGGAAAAGGGGGGGGAGTCCCATGGGTGTTATGAGGTGTTGCCGCCCCCCCCCCCCATCGTGGTGTCATTGGTGTGAGCTGTGAGTGTCTGTGCATTAAACTGTGACAGAGAGACCCCCCCGTCACTGACCCCCCAGCACCCAAACCGGGACCCCAGCACCCCAGAATGGGACCCCAGCACCACAAATGGGACCCCAGCACCCCAAAATGGGTCCCCTACACCTCAAACCGGGACCCCAGCACCCCAGATTGGGACTCCTGCACCCTAAAATGGGACCCCTGTGTTAGAAATCATAACGTTTGATTAACAGAAGTTTAATCAAGTTTTAATCTATATATATATATGGTATTTAGTCTTACTGATTTGGTTGATTTGTGTTTTGTTAAGTTTGTCACTAGGTCAGAAAAGGCTAGTATCTAGGATGTGGACGTAGATTTATGAGACTATTCAAGCGATATCCTTATGGGGTGGTGGTTTGGTAGGAACAGTACTTTAAAGATTATTCAAGTAGAACTTTTAATTGTGTTAAAAACCAGAGTTGTATACTAAGAACCAGTCAAGGAGAGAGAGAAGAATATTGGCGCAAGCACAGTCGCTGGGATTTATCCAGGACTCTAAAAGGTAAAAAGGACATAGCGAGGAAGACGTCTTACTTCATCTGAGGAAGACTACTTACTTCATCCTGACGACCACCAGAAGGGGGCTGCGCAAGCACAGAAACAACTGATGATGTAATCAGGAGATGATGCAATTTATAAATACATATGTATGAGAGAAGGATGTAACCTGCTGAATATACATTAGATTGTGAAATCTTAGTAGGATAAATTGCGGGCGCGTTGTGACGGTCTTTGGAACCAGATTTGGGTGCTACCCCTGGTTCCCGGGGCCTCGAAATAAAGCATCACATATAACCTCCTTAGAGTGGTTATGTGTTCTTCTCTCGGCTAACACCTGTGCCCCAAACCGGGGCCCCTGCACCCCAAAATAGGACCCCTGTGCCCCAAACTGAGACCCCAGCACCCAAAATGGGGTACCTGCACCTCAAAGCTCGACCCCTGTGCCCCAAACCGGGATCCCAGCACCCCAAAGTGGGGGAGCACCCCAAACCGGGACCCCAGCATATCAAAATGGGACCCCAGCACTCCAAAGTGGGACCCCAGCACCCCAAAATGGGACCCCTGCACCCTAAAACGGGACTCCTGTGCCCCAAACCGGGGCCCCTGCACCCCAAAATGGGACCCAGGTACCCCAAACTGAGACCCCAGCACCCAAAATGGGGCACCTGCACCTCAAACCTGGACCCCAGCACCCAAACCGGGACCCCTGCACCCCAAATTGGGACCCCAGCACCCCAAACCGGGACCCCAGCATATCAAAATGGGACCTCAGCACCCCAAAGTGGGACCCCAGCACCCCAAAGTGGGACCCCCGCGCCCCAAACCGGGACCCCGCCCAGGGGTCCCGCTACGCCCCCCCTCTGCCGCATGCGCCGGAGCCCGGACTACAACTCCCGGCGTACCCCGCGCGGGGGGAGCCGCGCGTTGATTGGCTGCAGCGGCGGAGGCGGGGCCGGGGCGCGCGGCGGCGCGGGAGCGGGAGCTGGGTGTGGGTCCGCGGAGCGGAGCTGGGGGGCGCTGCAGAGCCCGGGGAGCGGGGCTGGGGGTGTGCGGACCCCCGAGGCTCTGAGCAGTGGGGCCGGGCGCTCCCGGGGTGCTGGGGAATGCGGGGGGGCGGGTGTGAGCACTGGGCAGTGGGGCTGGGGGGTGCCCGGGAGGATGGGGTGCTGGGAACCCGGCACAGGGGGGCTGGGAGCTTGGGGGGGGGAGGCGAGGGGGGGGTCCCGCACCTTTCCCTGCCCGCCCCGGCCGCATGGCCCTGGGGATGGAGCGGGGCTGTTGTGGGGGGTTCTGGGGGCTGTTTCCCCCCTGGGGGGGGGGGAGGGCAGGGGCTGCTGGGTCTGTTCCTGGCAGCGCTGCCCTGATTTACCACTGATTTAATAGAGATTTGCTGGGAAGGAGGGAAATTCTATTTAATGAGGGTCAGGAGTGAGAAAACGCTCCCTGCTCGTGGCAAGATGGGAATAAAAAAACCCAATAAACTCCCCAATTTGCCGTATTTGGGTCGGTTTTGGCCACGGTGACCCCTAAAGCACCCCCAGAGCACCCTCAGGACCCACAGAGCATCCCGGGGATACCCCTAGAGAATGCCAGGGAAGGCCTGGAGCACCTCCAGAGCCCCCCATGGACCCCACCAGAGCCCCCGTAGCATCCCAGGAACCCCTTCATGGCATCCCTGGATACACCCCAAGGATCCCCCCCAAGACTCTTGAGGACCCCAGGGCCCCCCTCGGGGGATCCTTAAAACCTCTTGGCCCCCCCCAGGACCCTGAGCTGCTCGAGCCCATGGGGCACAGCCAATATCCCCTGCACTGCAGAGCCTCCCAAGAGCACCCAGGGACCCCCCAGCACCCCCGACCTCGAGGAGGTAGAGCACGGCTGACACCTCCTGCACCCTCCAGGTGATCTGCTCGGGGCTGTCGGAGCCCTCAGCATTGTCGGCCGTCTCGTGGTACAGGGCCATCTGCCACTGTATGGTGACCACGGGGATGTGCTGGGGACACGGGGACATGGTGACCATGGGGACACGGTAGGGCACATGGGGACACAGGCATCATGACGATCATGGGGACCACAGGAGTGGCTGATTCTGGAACACCCCATGTTCAGGTGTGCGAGGCCACAGAACCCCATGGAACCCGTCACCGGAGGCACCAGGAGATGACAACTGCCCCACGGAACACAAGCTGCCGGTGGAGGAGGCAACAGCAGCTCCCCTGGTGGTTCCCGTCTTGGTGTCTTGGTGCCGGTGACGTCTGTGGGCACATGAGCATGGAACGAGGTGGGTGGCGATCGCGTTCTTCGGGTGCTTTAGGAGTTCCCAAGAACACCTCAAGTGACTTCACCAGAGTCGCTGCTTTGGACTCGGTGTGTGAGTTCCTCTGGCTGAGCCGGCAGCCGAGCGCTCCAGCTGCCTTAAATCCTGGGATCTCCCTTCATTTCTTGTGGGGAGAACAAGGGCCTGTGGGGACGGGACAAGGGGGAACGGATTTAACCTGACAGAGAGGGGAGATGAGATGGGATCCTGGGAAGTTCTTCCCTGTGAGGGTGGTGGGACACAGGCACAGAGTGCCCAGAGAAGCTGCGGCTGCCCCATCCCCGGCAGTGTTCAAGGCCAGGTTGGACACAGGGGCTTGGAGCAACCTGCTCTAGCGGAAGGTGTCCCTGCCCGTGGCAGGGGTTGGAACTGGATGAGCTTTAAGGTCCCTTCCAACCCTTTACATAAATATTTAGTGCCTCTACAACTGAAGTGTTCTGGGGAGATCAGGTTTTGATAAAAGCTCCTGGTGTGCTGAATGCACAGTGGGTTTGTGTGATCGCTGAAAATGGATTAGAGCTCAGCTGAAGGAGTGACCCCTGGTGTCACAGAGCAGAGTGTGTGTTTCCTTCCTGTCAGGGGTGGATTTCTTGGGAGAAGAAGTCCCAGCTATTTCTGGAGTCCCCAAATGTGCAGGTCCTAGCAGGGCACTGCAGATCCAGCTGAAAACTACCTGCCTATTTGCTTGGTACATAGTTGAGTTCGTTTGGAGATAAATCTGACTATACAGATCTAACACCAAAAGGAATTGCTCACCTCCACGTGCAGTAGTCACACAGATCACTTGCTGTGTCACGTGCACTTGTCAGTTCCTGAGGAAACTGGGAAAGGAGGGAATTTTTGGTTAATTGTTGTTCTTCCTGGTAAAACCTGTTGGGCTTTAGCATCTTGTTCCATATTTTCCATGGTAATTGGAATGCAGTTTTGTTATTAAAAATGATATTTCATTTTCTACTCCCGTGTGTTCTAGGAGAAACAGCAACAAGGGTCTCCCCCTGTGCAAGGATGGGACAAGAAAACCAGATGGGCTGGTACTTCTGGAGAATCCTGTGGTCTGTAGAGCCTCGTCTGGGACAAAGGCAGGTTTCTGTGTGAGCATCGACTCAGTTCAGCCCAGCTGGGCTGTAGTGAAGAGCAGCACCCCTTGCTGCCCTGTGCAGAGTCAGGGCTGGGGTGCGTGCACGATTCAGCAGGATTTGGTGGCGAGGCCCCACTCCACCACCTACAAAAAGAGATTGTGTCAGACTTGGCAGTGATTTATACAGGACTGGGTTCAAGTGATTTACACAGTATTGAACTGAAATCGTGTGTATAGAAACTGCAAACACAAAAGGAATAAGGGAGACCCTCCCGTTGAGTCACGAGGTTCAGATTGGACCCCTTTGCTTTCTAAACTCCCTCTCCGAGAGGAGTCTGGGTGCGGCTGGATCCCATCTTAGTCTCAGACCTGGTATTCATCTAAAGGGTCACCAATGTCAGGTAGCAGCAGTTTGCATTCGTAAAATGAATCACAGGATTTCTAACGACACTTGATCACTGAAGCTAATATACACACACTTACAAATGAATATCTAAGCTGGCACAACACACTGAGCTGGAGCTAGATGGCTATAGACACATCTACATGCATACCTGTGTTAAAGCTGCCCTTGGGCAGTGAAAAGTAAAAGCAGAGCACAATACTCACATCAGCTTTGGCAGCGGGCGAAGGGCTGAGTGTCCACGAGCAGCAGGAACAGCCCAGGCAGATGATCCCCCTATTTCCTAAACTGGAGAGTTTAGGGGCTCTCAGAGGTGTCCCACTCTGAGGGAGATACCGGTCACAGCCCGCTGGGGTCCAGGAGAGCTCAAAGGGTCTCTCTCTTGGGACCGCCATTTCTAGGGTCATCAGATGATGGGCTTTAGTCATCAGCCAGTTTTCATCCCGGCCTCAATTCTGTGTCGGTTGCCCCAGTTGCACAACAGTTCTGTTCCAGGTTGGCAGGGAATGACTGATGATCCCAAAAGTGCTCCTGGTATGATCTGGGAGTATCCAACTTTCCAGATCTCTGTGTGCTGCTCCCCACCTTCACCAGGCAACCAGAGCTCTTGGTGCAGCCAGGGAGCACCCAGCACCCAACTCCTTGTGCTGTGCAAAGGCTGGGGCCTAATAGGAATTCCTTGGGAAGCAGAGGGCTCCAGGAAAGGGGGGGATGCACCAGCACGATCCACCTTGTCACTAAAGTCAATCCATCTTTCTCACACCTCTTGCCTCTGTGCCTACAAACAGAGTAGTGCTGAATTCCAGTGGTAAATTGAGGGACATTTTTGGTTGCTTTACTCGATTGTTAAAGAGTTTGTTAAATGCGTTTATGTACCATTATCTATACGAGGAGGTTTCTGGAATAACGTAACTTGTCCAGCTGATTTCCATCCTCTCATGTGTAGCAGAATGTTTAACAACAAACAGAATGGAATAGAAATTAGTGACATTATGGTAAGAAGTAAAATACCACTTAAAGTCCCAGTTGCTGTTGGTGACCATCCAGACGAGGTATCCCTCCAGGGCTGTTCTCATGGTCAATGTGTGGACTTGCTAGTGACAGCTTAATGGTTGGACTCGATGTTCTCAAGGGTCTTTTCCAAACTAAACAATTCTGTGATTCTAAGAAAAGTTGATTTTTAGCCATAACTCTGTCTCTCAGCAGAGAAATGACACTGCAGGAAGGCAGTGTGTCTCCCAGCTGAGGGAGGGAACATCAGTGCTTGCTTCAGGCACTTTCCCATGCTGTTCCCCTGGAGCCCCAGGGAGCCCTGGAGGGAGCCCAGAGGGGCAGAGGCAGTGCCACCTTGGGCTGGGCCTCTGCTGCTGAGCTGGGCCGGGCTCCTGGGACGCAGAGAGATGCTGGCAAGCGGGCAGCGCTGCAGAGAGACAGCTCTGCCCAGGAGCAGGGCTGGGGCACTGCCTGCAGGCACCGAGGGCAGACCTGCGAGCCTCAGAGAGCTTAAAGGCACTTGGCAGTGGAGGATGCTGAGAGCTGCCTGCAGGAGAAACCTTCCCAGCCCTGTGCGTGGTAAGGCTCTGGGTGCAGGGCAATGCAGCTGCAGTTCCTGGAGGGATCTCCTCAAGCTGCTGCCTCGGACAGTCCATGGGATCTGCCAGGAGGACTCTCTTAGTGTCTCCGTGTAGATAAGGAGGAGGATGTGCTGCAGAGCAGGGCTTCCCTCTGCACCATGCGAGGGGCAGGAGAAGACAGGTCCCTTGTCCTGGGGCTGGCTGCAGGGTGTGAATGTGGGTGTGCAGCCAGGGGTGCCCAGCGCTGTCCTTGCGAGCAGGGTCCCTGCACCCCAGGGGCTGTGTGCCGGGGCAGGGACTCTGCCGCCTGCCAGGGTCAGCACTCAGCCTGCCCGGGAGCTCCCCACGGCGCTGGGGGAGAAGCTGGGCGGGAAGGAACAACCCCTGGCAGGGAAGGAAAAGTGTTCTTGTGCACTTGAGAGGGTGCTGTGTGTTACAGGGCTGCTCAGAGCTCCACATCACTGGCAGAGGGTCCTTCTGAAAGACATTGAGGCAGCGCACAGTCCTTTGCTTCTCCCCATGAGAGCTCCATGATCGGCCCTTTGAAACCGTGCTCCCCTGCTCTCAGCACAGGACAGATGTTTGTGGGGGTTCTTAAGATCAATTTGTGTGTGAAGGCATCCTACAGGCAGTGCAAGTGTAAGCACAGGGCAAATGGGAAAGGACTGATGGACACTGCAGCTCTCCTGGCTCTGCACTAAGCCACAGAGAGCTGAGACCTTTTGCCTGTTTCAATACTCATCAGGTTTTCAGTCATACAAAGATGGATTTATACCTCTAGAAAGAAGCCTCAGCAGTGTTATGCTAGTCAATAAAAAGACAGTCAAAATGCTTCTAAGGCCATGCTGAGCCTCTCTTGTGCAGCCCAGACTCACCCGAGTCATGAGTGCAAGTACTGAACTTTACAGTAAAGTTGGATTTCATCTGGAATCCCTTTTGAACATCAGAGCTGGAGAAAGCACTGCTTCAGAACAAAGCTGACTCCCTGGCAGCACATGGGCAGAGGTCCTGCTCCTCACAGCACACTCAGCCAACACAAACCAGAGGAAGGAAACGCATTTCAGTCAGGAACAAGGAAATGCATATGTTGTAATTTCTCCCTGTCCTTTCCTTGTTTGAACAGACCTCACGTCCAGAGGCAGCAGATGTCTAACGGCAGCTCCATCACCCACTTCCTCCTCCTGCCATTCGCAGACACGCGGGAGCTGCAGCTCTGGCACTTCTGGCTCTTCCTGGGCATCTCCCTGGCTGCGCTCCTGGGCAACGGCCTCATCATCACCGGCACAGCCTGCGACCAGCACCTCCACACCCCCATGTACTTCTTCCTGCTCAACCTCTCCCTCCTGGACCTGGGCTGCATCTCCACCACTGTCCCCAAATCCATGGCCAATTCCCTCTGGAACACCAGGGCCATCTCCTACACAGGTTGTGCTGCACAGTTTTTTCTTTCTCTTCTTGTTTTCAGCAGTTATATCTTCTCACCATCACGTCCTACGACCGCTCTGTGGCCATCTGCAAGCCCCTGCACTACGGGACCCTCCTGGGCAGCAGAGCTTGTGCCCACATGGCAGCAGCTGCCTGGGGCAGTGGGTTTCTCACTGCTCTGCTGCACACAGCCAATACATTTTCCCTACCCCTCTGCCGAGGCAATGCTGTGGAGCAGTTCTTCTGTGAAATCCCCCAGCTCCTCAAGCTCTCCTGCTCACGCTCCTACCTCAGGGAAGTTGGGCTTCCTGTGGTTAGTTTCTGTTTAGCACATGGGTGTTTTGTTTTCATTGTGGGGTCCTATGTGCAGATCTTCAGGGCCGTGCTGAGGATCCCCTCTGAGCAGGGACACCACAAAGGCTTTTCCACGTGCCTCCCTCACCTGGCCGCGGTCACCTTGTTCATCAGCACTGGCACATTTGCCTACCCAAAGCCCCGAGCAGTGATCCGGTCCTTCTGCGTAGCTCCCCCGTTTCTATCCTGGGCATGACGTGCTATGGGATGGAATACCCTTTGGCTAGTTCGGGTCAGGTGTCCTGTCTCTGCTTCCTCCCGGCTTCCCGTGCCCCTCCTCACTGACAGAACATGAGACTGAAAAGTCCAAAACTACGCACTCTCATTCCTGCCCAGAAAGACTGTTATGACAGATGGAGCCTGACATCATGGACTGAATGAACTCAGCGATCTTTATGGGGATGGTCCATGGCTGAAGGAATGATATCTCTGTGTATATATATCGAGACAAAAAGCGATGGTATACTGAAAAATGTGGGGGCTGAGCATGACGTGAATGGTATGGAATAAGGGGTGGATACTGTCCTGGCTTCAGCTGTAATAGTTATTTTCTCCTTCCTAGTATCTGGTGCAGCACTGTGTTTCAGCTTTAGTCTGAGAACAACACTGATAACACACCGATGGTTCAGTTGTTGCTCAGTAGCACTAATCCTGATCAAGGACTTTTCAGTCTCATGCTCTGCCTTCAGTGAAGATCATGTCAGAAGTTTAGCGGGTTCTGGAGGAGGTCAAACATCACTCAGGTCTACCTGGGCTTACTCCTAGTGACACTCGCAATCCATTTGTTGAAGCTGCTCTTAGCCAGGAGCAGCACGTTGCCCAGGACGGTGTTAAGGAAGGATGAAGGGAGAACTGAGGAAGAGTCCTACATCTCAAAAATGGAATCATTCAAGGTTGTACCACTTTCTTCTCATTTCACGTGGATAACTCTGTGTGTCCCCCCCATATTGAAGATGACTCCATCCTCTTCCCAACCCCGTTCACAGGCTGGTTCCTGTGAACAAGCACAAGAACAAGAACTCGGTCCCACGGACACCAAGCCGGCAGCTCCGAGCCTGGCTGGAGCTGCTGAGGAAGAGCAGCACCGGGCACCTCTCGCTGCTGCGGAACACAAGGAGAAGACCAAGAGCTTGGATGTGGCCATGGCAGAAATTTCAGCTGCAGTAGCTGAGGACGCTGCATCTCCTGAGGCCGCAGAAACTCAGGGAGAGCCAAGCACAGCACCTCTCATTGCAGAAGCAGGAGAGGGTGGAGAAGACATGGTGTCTCCCGTGTCTTCCCATCAGGAAGAGTCCGTAACAACCGGTGTCTCCCCGGCAGCACACGAGGGGGATGTGACACCTTCTTTGACTGAGATCCCTGGGGCTGATGCTGGAACACCGCATCCTGGAGCCAGCAGCTCAGCTCCCTCTCAGCTTCCCTGATGTCTCTTACTCTCTTGTCTGCCAACAAGACTGGTCACTACTGGTGTCCCCTAGGGCTCAGTATTGGAGCCAGTGTTGCTTAATTTCTTTCTTAGAATCATAGAATCACAGAACCAGATCCCTGATGATCTGGATGAGGGGATCGAGTGCACCCTCAGTAAGTATGTGGACGACACCAAGTTGAGTGAGAGTGTTGATGTGCTGTAGGGCAGGAAGCTCTGCAGAGGGATCTGGACCGGCTGGATCAACAGGCTGTGGCCAATGGGATGAGGTTCAAGAAGGCAAAGTGACGGGTCCTGAACTTGGGAGCATCCCGGCCTGTATCAGCACTAGTGTGGCCAGCAGAACCAGGGCAGTGATTGTCCCCCTGTACCGGGCACTGCTGTGGCCGCCCCTCGAATCCTGTGTTCAGACCTGGGCTCCCTCTAAGGAGAGACATTGAGGTGCTGGAGCGGGGCCAGAGAAGGGCACCGGAGCTGGTGCAGGGCCTGGAGCACAAGTGTGATGAGGAACGGCTGAGAGACCTGGGGGGTTTAGTGTGGAGAAGAGAAGGCTCAGGGGGGACCTTATTGCTCTCTACCTGAAAAGAAGCTGGAGCCAGAAGGTGCCTGGTCTGCTCTCCTAAGGAATGAGGGATAGAACAAGAGAAAACGGCCTCGAGCTGGGCCAGGGGAGGTTTAGACTGGCGATTAGGAAGCATTTCTTCACTTCAGGTGGAGTCAGGCATTGGAACAGGCTGCCCAGAGCAGTGGTGGAGTCACCGTCCCTGAAGTGTTCACACACCGTGCAGACGAGGCGCTCAGTGCCATGGGTTAGTGGTGGCCTTGGCAGTGCTGGGGAATGGTTGGATTTGATGATCTTAAAGGTTTTTTTCCAACCTGGTTGTCTCTATGACTGCCGGGAGCAGCCCTGGTGAGCCCAGTGGCCATGGGCACGATGCCGCCAACATCACAAAGCCTCGGTGGTCGCTGTGGAGACACCTGAGACTGGTTCGGAATGGCTGGGACGGGTCATAGGTGTGGGCATCTCCATTGCGACCGCCGGGTTTTGTGATGTAGGGGGGCTCCTCATGCCCAGAGGCCATTGTGACAGGGGTGGCCCCGTGGTGAGCGTGGGGTACATAAGGAGCGAGAGCCCTGGAGCAGCCCAGTCCAGAGGAGCAGCCTCCCTCAGGAGGCAGCAATTTCCCTGGAAGCCCACGGCAGGTCAGCGTCCCAGGACGTGGAAGATGCCCGTGGGCAAAGAGGCGAACGCCCGTTCCCAGCCCGCTGAGGGCAGGCCAAGCGCACAGAGGATGTGCCAGGTGAGAGCCGGGGCAGGAGGGGGAGGCCGCTGGTGGGACGGGGCCGCACGGAGCTGCCTTGGTGCCGGGACCGGGCTTGCCGGCATTGCGGGGGCCGCTGTGCCAAGGCAGCCGCTTCCATCACACACCTCTTCCTCCTCCTCCTCCTGCCCGCAGGTGGCCCGCAGGCAGTCCGAGGAACAGCCGCAGGGCAGCCCGAGCCAGGCCTCGTCCCACCATGGGATCACGCAGGCACGGGTGCCCAACCCAGAGAGGTTTCACCCTGTCGCCAACCAGCAGGCACAGGTAGGGAGCCTGAGGGAGACGGGGCCGAACGTCGTCCCGACCCCGGGAGCTGCTGACGGGCAGGCGGGAGGTGCGGGAGGGAGCAAGCTGAGGCCCCCACGCCGTACCCAGCCAGCTCCCCGGCGTGCCGGGGGTGCTCTGGGCAGCGGCCGAGGGCTGCGGGTGGCCAGCCCTGTCCCCAGCCGGCTCTGGGAGCAGGCGGCAGCCGCCTGCGGGGCTGAGCCCTGCCCTGGGGCTGGCAGGGGAGCCCAAGTGCAAGAGCTCAGCCCGCTGGGACGCGGGCGCAAGGGACACCATCACACAGCTTCTCTCCTCGGCTTCTCTTACAGATGAGCAGCGCGGGGCACCGAGGGATGCTGCCCCGCAGCAGTGGGCCAATGCATGAGCAGACGCTTCGTCTGCCACCATTGGTGGCAATGGCACACCGGCCGCCTCATCGCTCAAAGACACCAGTCGTCACCTCCTGCAGGCTGCCGCCTGTGACACCAGCAGCCTCTGCAGCTTCTGACACTGTCAGCAGCTTGGCCATCGGCAGCACGAGCAGCAGCCAACAGCAGCTTCTCAAAACTGCAGCCCAGCTGCGCCGCAAACCAAGTCATGGCAGCAGAGTTGCATGGCCAGAGACCTGCCAGACACCTGCCCCACTCAGCCCCACAGCCTCTGCCTCTGCAATGAAGAGTTCAGGCAGCGTGAGCGCAGTCCTGCGCAAGAACAGCACTGGGAGCCGGGGAGCCCTCCAGCAGCCAGCGCCACGGCAGGACCTGGCACACAGCAGGGCTGCAGGGATGAGGACAAGGACAGACACTGTCCCGGTGGCTGGCAGCAGCAAGGCCCCTGCCGCTCAGCCCACACTTCATTCTCGCACCCATGGGGGCACCGGTGCTCCCCAGAGCAGGAACACAGGGCAAGCAGCAGAGCACCTGCCAGCAATGCCGGCGGCACACATGAATTCCTGCATCAACACCAAGTTCCTCGGTGTGCACTACACGCCTGTTGCACGGCATCTGCCCCCCCAGCCCAGCAAGACCAGGTCTTCGGAGCAGCCGAAGAAGAGCTGTGTGGCCAGAGCTCCTGAGGAAGAGGAGCACCAGGCACGTCTCCTTCCTGTGGCACCGGCACCAGCTTCTAATAACCTTGGCAAGAAGGAGGCAGCACCACAGGGGCAGAGACATGCACCTGCCCTGCAGAGCATCAGAGTAATGGACGCAGCTCTGCAGGTCACAGCCACATCCAAAAAGAGGAAGCTGCTGCTCCTGCCCTCGGCTGGGATCCTGAGAACCAGCAAGAAGCAGGCGGAAGGGCAAGACACAAGCCAAAGCTGGCATGCGGCGATGGCAGCATCGCTGCATGCAGCACTTAAGGACACCAAGTCTGCTGTGAGCCATGTGCGTGTGCCAATGGCAGCAATGAGACCTGCAGCAGTTGAGGACACGGAGTCTCCTGTGGCCTCAGGGAGAGCCAAGCACAGCCCCTCTCGTCCCAGCAGCAGCCGAGGGTGGAGAAGAAATGGTGTCTCCTGTGGCTGGAGACCATAAAGAAGAGGCCATAAGAGCTGGTGGCTCGCCAGCAGCAGCCGAGGGTGGAGAAGAAATGGTGTCTCCTGTGGCTGGAGACCATCAAGAAGAGGCCATAAGAGCTGGTGGCTCGCCAGCAGCAGCCGAGGGTGGAGAAGACATGGTGTCTCCTGTGGCTGGAGACCATCAAGAAGAGGCCATAAGAGCCGGTGTCTCCCCGGCAGCACACGAGGGGGATGTGACACCTTCTTTGACTGAGATCCCTGAGGCAGATGCTGGAACACCGCCCCCTGCCCCTGGAGCAGACGATGAAGGAGAAGCAGCAGCAGCTTCTCCCTTGGCTCAGGACTCTCAGCACCAGGTGAGTGACAGCGTGTGGCCGGCACCAGCGATGCCAAGGTGCTGGAGGCAGCCCCAGACCCCAGGCTGTGTGTGGCAGGGGCATTGCTGGTGCTCCCTGTGCCATCCCGCTGACATCCCCTCCCTCCCCTGCCTGTGCTCTTGCTCTCCCGTCCTGCACCCCTCCTCTGGAGCAAAGGCACTGAAGGAGAGCAGCCCGGGAGGGACCTCCCCAGTGAGCAGCCACCAGCAGCAGCCCCAGGACCAAGTGACGGGCCAATGCACCACCCAGCCCTGGCGCTGGTCACAGGGCCACAGGGGAGAAGGCAGCCCATGGCACGGCACCCACAAAACTCCCTCCACCCCCGAGAGAGACACGGCTGGGGAGAGCTGTTAGCTCCTGATGTTCTGCTGTGTGTTCACAGGAGGAGTCAGCAGCCTTGCCTGCAGAGGGGGAGAAACAGTGCGTTGAGGACATCGACAATGTCCTGTCCCATGCGGAAGTCATCACCACAGACAAAATCTGGATATGCCCCTTGGTGCCAGAGCTCTTCCAGGACCCCCGATTGCATATCCAGGAGGAATCCAGCATCCTCAGCAGCATGGGCACAGATGCGGCAGCAGAGGCAGCTGGAGACCTGCAGAGCGTGTCTCCTGCCCCGGCTGGTCCCACGGACACCGAGCCGGCAGCTCCGAGCCTGGCTGGAGCTGCTGAGGAAGAGCAGCACCAGGCACCTCTCACTGCTGTGCAACAAGAGCAGGAGGAGGCACTGGCATCAGCTTCCCCTGGCTTTGATGAGCAGCCTCTGGAACAGGAGGACATGGCTCAAAGCCATGTGAATGTGTCAGTGGCAGCAATGAGACCTGCAGCAGTTGAGGACACGGAGTCTCCTGTGGCCGCAGAGCCTCAGGGAGAGCCAAGCACAGCCCCTCTCGTCCCAGCAGCAAAAGAGAAGGCAGCATCGGCACGAGCTTCCTGTGCCTTTAGCAAGCAGGAGGAAGACAAAGAGGCCCAGAAGGAGGCACTTGCTCTGCTCAGCCCCGTAGCCTCTGAGTTTGTTCCACAGGAACTAGCCAGCCAGTTCATGAGGGATGTCGTTCGCGGGGGTTTTGCTGTGATGCAGGAAACTATCCAGCAGTCTCTGGAAGAGCAGGACGTGGCTGAAGGAGTGGATGTGTCGACGGCAGCAAGGAGACCTGCAGAAGTTCAGTCCACCAAGTCTCCTGTGCAATACCAGCAGAGGCCCAGAGAGAGACACCATCACGGGCCCGGAGGCAGGGATCAGGACATTCCTGGAGTCAGCTCCCACCACACGCGCAGAGACGGACCGCACCCAGGCTCTCAGTTCTCAACAGAGCTCTGCAGGCTGTATTCGGGCGCGGAGTGAGGAAAGCACCTAAAAAGCACCAAGGAGAGGCCAGCACAACCTTTGCTACCCCGCGATTCTACGAGGATGCACAGGCAGCGTATGCAGCAGCTCATGAAAGGGCAGCGACACCCTGGAGGCAAGAGGCATCCAGGCTAAGCTGGAGGCAGCGTCTGTTCAAGTCCGGCAGTGCCCCGGCCTCCCCTCCTCCTACAGGGGCTCAAATCCCTCACTGCAATCACCCCAGTTGTAGACCTTATACGTGGATGGAAGCAGACATTTACGAGAGGTCCCCCTATTACTACAACTACAGCTATTCTTTCCCCAGAGCCTTCTACGTCTTCCCGCAAACAGAATTGCATTATGGCAGACATGAAGAGGTCCAAGAGCAGCAACCATCCTGCTTCAGAAGGGTGCTGAAGGGTCTGTGCAAGGCTTGCAGCTGCTCTTGCATGAACCCACAAGTGGAGGAGTAGTGCCCCGCTGCCAGCTCCAGGCCTGAGGGAGCTGCGCTGAGGACATCGTGCTGCAGCCTGCACTCACTGTGGACACCTTCTCGGGCTAATAAACCATGTCGCTTTCCCCCCAGGGCTCGCCTCTGCCTGCTTCAGCTTTTCCCTCCTGTCGGTAGCAGAGAAGCCTGCGGAGCGACCCCTTTCCTTGCAGCACTTCCCAGCTGGTGAGCTTGCAGTCCCGCTGGCTCTTGGCAGTGCGTGCTGCCCATGTAGGAAAGTGCCTCCCGATGGGATGAGACAGCGTGTGATGCAGCGGGTCCCACATCAGAAGGTTTTTGGAGCCCGCTGCGTGCTGCAGCCCAGTGACCGGAATGAGAGGGGTGTAGAAAGGACGGGAGGAATAAGGAGCGAGGCTTGGAGCTGCTAAGGCCGGAGATAAGGGACAAGAGATTGCGATTCTCCTGCTCCTCTTGCACGCGCAAGCACTGGAGCAATGAAGCGAGAAGCTGGCAGTGTTTCCAGAAGCAGAACTGTAAATGCGAAGCAGACGGGTGACCCCGCTCGATCCCCTCCATCCCCATCCTGCAGCTTCCGAGCACCTGAGTGCAGGGGGTCTTACAGCTGCCCCAAGCCATGGCCTCTTGTCCCGGGGCTGCAGCAGAGGAAGGACAGGGAGGTGGGTCTGAGGCTGCAGATGTAGTTGAGCAGGAAGGCTGTTGCGTGAAAGGGAAAATAATTTGGCAGAAAATAAACCCCCTTTCTTTCTAGCTGGTCCTCAGATATTAGAGGGGCTGAGTGCGGCTAGGCATTCAATATATTGAATAATCACGATTCTGCATGCACTGATAGTGCACTGCACCTTCAGTCTAATTGTGCTCACGAACTAGCTCTGCCACACTGAGGAGCTGGTCGCGTTCAATGAGAGATTTACGATTAGCTGCTTAAACAGTGCAGTTTATTAAAGAAACAGATACAGGTTCTTGTGGATTGCCGGAGATAAATGCACTGTTTGCAAAAGCACGTGCAAATAATAAAGTATACAACCGCATGCTCAAAGAGGGGTGGTCTCACTTTGGAGGCGGGTAGCATTGGAGGTGGAGGTGTGTTTTTCGTGTTAAAATGCATTATAATGAAGCAAAGTTCGCACAAAGGACAGCATTTTGTCAAAAGATGACAGGCCGTTGGCTCAGGGCAGCAAGTAAGCAGCTTATCAGTTTTAAGTACCATTTAGTTCCCACCTCTGCTGGTGTTGGGACAGAGTTTGGCCGCAGAATCTCCACTCTGCTCCATCCTCCCGTCAAGCAATGTTGCCACGGGAACCGCTGTGGAGTGAATTCCTGGCAAACCACGTGTAGCTGCATCTTACCCTGAAAGTCCATTCTTCCTTTATGTGTGAGCAATGCTACATTTTTAAATATAAGTTTAATTTCTAAATCATATACAGTAATTATCCCACAACGGTGCGCAAACAGGCTGGCAGCTGCTTACCTTTGTGACCCATATTTCCCAGATGATGTGGTCGGACTTGCTAGATTTTCTTTCTAGCTCCGTGTTCTGCTGAGATACTGCCTTCCACGGGACTGCACAAGACTGCACAAAGTCCATGCTACGGACATCCAGAACTACAAGATACGCACGTGTGTCAACATTTAGGCAACCCGCACCATCCAGCTCCCAGACACAAGGCCATGAAAAGACGTCGTTTCATGGAGAGATTACTTAGAGGACTTCCCTTTCGTTCACATGGTGTGAGGTAGATCAAGTTGTGCCATTGTGTCAGCAAGACTAAAGTCCCATCACATGTAGCTGAGCGAAAGTTTCCATTTATTCCTGGAGAAAAACCTGCAAGCCTCTAGGAATGCCACAGGAGGCTGCCGATTTCAGTAGTCGTCCCTCAGACATGGTGACCCCTTATGCAGCAGCAGAAAGAAGACACTACAAGTCAAACGTACCAGCTGAATGAGAGCTTACAGCTGCACAAGGAATTCTGCATTCTGCCCATAATTAAAACCAAGCGCTGCTTCACATTTGCCACCTCTTAACCAGGAAGACAGCACAGATGCCTAGAAAGTCAAAGGTAAACAGTGCAGTTCTTTGCCATGGACTTCCCAGAGACGCAAGTCCCTCTCAGTTCCCAAGCTCTGGAGCACGTCTGTTTGTATTGTAAAAGGTTATTGTATCCAAATGCATTTTGTCATTCTTGAATTGTGTGACATGATCATGACTACGTAAAGTATGAAAAAATCATATTTGGCACCTATTTGATAGGTATATTCGTAATGAATACAGAGCTGAGATAAGCTTAAGCAATGGCTTAAGCCCTTTGCAGGATATATTGTATCTATTCAAATGGCTGCAATGAAACCAGAGTCTGGCGCCAATGAGCCATTCGTGAGGAGAGACTTCCCTGTTACTCACTCCTATCACGTAGCATGGAGGTATGATGCTAAAGCTGTTTCCCTGGAACACATGGAAAGCAGACTTGAGCAAGGAAGGTCGAAGTGAAATGAAAGCAACAGTGCTCATCTAAAGCTTTGTTCACAGTTCTGAAACAGGAGGGTGGATGCCTGGCCAAAGCTCTCACAGTGGGCAACGGTGAGAACATGAGAGAATGCAGAGGACCACCTGAACAATGAAGGTGATGAAATTATAGGACAGAGTAGGGGTAATAGAAGTACAGGGGAAGATCAATATTTCTTCTCCTGCCGTTAATACACTGCCTAGAATTTCTCATTCTGTCATTGCTGGACATGCCAGGTGTAGAATATACTCGAGTGAGTGAGCTGATCGAAATGTGCTTGCATATTTGAGTGCATACTGAAAAAAGAAGTTAATATTTTTCCATTGAAACTATTAACTGGAGTCAGTGTCAAATTGCTCAGTTCTCTTGGTTGTTCACCTACCTAGCTAATCTATTGTAAACACGGTCCGCTAATTGTAACCACATTGCTAGAACAGGATGGGTAAATACGTTTTAAAATATATTCTTTGCCCATATGAAATAACTGCTAAAAATGTTGAAGCTAGTCCAAAGAGCTTTATGTAATTAGAAGAGAAACTGTGCATCCTTAAGCTAAAAGGTAACCAAAGGACAAGTGTTGATGAAGGAACCGAGAGGTCAATAGATGGCAGCAGAGACCACGAAATATTGAACTTAATGCCGTACCCAGTTCTTGTAATGAGGTGGGACATGCCGCAGAAAGTTTCTGTACCTGTATTAAGACAATATAAATATGTACTGACATATGTACTGATAGTACTGGGGAGCGGTTGTAAGGAGAAATCCCAGCGCAAAGCCCAGCGCTGCAATAAAAGAATACTGGCTGAAGAGTCTCATTGGATGCTAAGTTTGACTCTTTGCTTCACTGTCCCCTGAGGCAGCTCCAGGAGAAAGCCCAAAGCACGGACGGGCGGCACCTCCTGACCATTGAGCTCCATCTTGCGGGAGGGTGCCGGTGGCTGTGGGGGAAGTGAGCTGGATGCAAGGGACTGGGCAGGCCCCGAGCAAGAAAGGCATTCAAAATGCCTTTCGTTTCCCAGCATACATTCACTTCTCTTGAACAAAGCCTATCTTCGCATCCAGGGAGACAGCAGTGTGTGCAGTTACTTTACAGATTCTATATGCCCAAATTCAGCAAAGAAATGCTTTGCAGGATCCATATAGAAAAACAGCAGGAAAACACCTCTGGAAAATGCCGAAATGAAAACCTCCTTGAAGCGTCATTGAACACCGTAAGGAAGTCAAACATTTTGAGAAGTCCAGCTTCGGGATTTAGGGACAACAACAATGACAACAACGGACAACAGTGGCAATGGGTACGTGTGATGTTTTGACCTCACAGCAAGTGGCCCTTCAGCAGAGGGGGCTGGAGACTGAAGTGTTATGTCTTTAGACAAACTTCAGCTCTGTAGGCAAAAAGCTCAAAAATCCTGAAGTGCGATCCCGTGAGATTAACCAGACTCAGATGAAACATTCTGCTAGAGGCCGAGGGCCATGCAGAAACAGCTCAGGGCCTCTTAATGCTTAGTTAAAAGGTCCAGAGCACGAGCAGTGTTCTCTTCTATCCTTCCAATTCCGGGGCAAGATGAGGAAAGAAACAGAAAGAGCCAGCAGACAAATACACTTTTCCGAGCCTTGCGGCACCAGCAGAATTGGGGATTTTTTGGTCACAACACCAGGCCTGTTGGTGGCAAAACAGGTTGACCTCTCTCAAAGGGGGAAAAGGATCTTTGCACAAGAGTCAGCAGGGCCCACTGAAAGAGCTTTAAACTGCGCTTGAAGGCAGAAAGGGAGAAAGCCATGCTTCCTAGAGAGAACCTATGGGTGGCAAGGCAATGTTGGAGGGACCGCGTGCACCCTTCGCTCTGCCATCTCAGTGGAGGGAGGTCTTTTCCAACCTCAACTATTTTATGATTGCACATTTCTCAGCTCAGGCAGAAAGAGAAAAGATGAGTGGAAAAATAGGGAGGTCAAGCTGGTCTGTAACAGTTACAAAGCGAGTAATCTGAAAATGACCCTCCTACTGATAAAATCTATAAAAACCGAAAACCTATTTGTACAATTCTTAAAAAGAAGTCTCTTTTTGAGTAAATAGTTCTTGACGAGGTTTCCTTTTTGAGCTTCTTCTAGATTTATCTTTAGGAAATCAAACGCAAGAGAGTTGAAAGGGGTTTGCAGAGGTGATCGTCAAGGCAAAATCGTAAAAGAGATAAAAAGATTTCTGGAAGATGCCAGCTTGATCTATAGCTGAAAATTTCAAAACCGGAGATTACTGCTACCTACAGCAGTCAACTCTGCTGTCTGTTTGTAATTATAAAGCTATTATTACTCATGTTTAACAGAGTAGTGTTTCCTTTTAGTTACATGCCTTCTTGTCCTACTTTTAGTGAATAGAGAAAACAGCTTCATCTCCTTTATTTATAAAGCAACATTTCAAGTATTTGAGCACTGTTTTGCCTTGCCTTTGTCTTTTCTTTTTCGATGCTAACAAAATCTGGTTTATTATTAGGTCAGAAATGGAGGCGTGCTTCAAACGTACCGAGGTTTTGTGGTCAAAATTTACGTATAGTACTTCTGATGAAGGAGAAGATCTTCTTCGCATAACTCATAAATAACAATGCAATTGCAGCTAAAACTTAACCTTCCTGTGAACTTTCAGAAAATCAGCAAAAACACCTCTCTCTTCTCAGCAGATGAGTACTGTGTTTTGGTCCCCTGCCTTGCCAGATGGAGAAGGCTGACAGAAGTCACTGCACGTACAAACCTCACATAGAGCCCAAGGCACAAACTCAGCTCAGCTCACTTCCCTCTTTTCCACATTATCTCCTAAGAGAACTACATTTCTCATAAGGAATTCATAAGGCAGGCAAGACAAATCTTTACTTAGCAAGAACTGCCATGATCGTGTGTTTTCAGCACTGCTCCCAGACTAAAGTCGAAAACTCAGAATTGCGCTAGCTCCTAAGGAGGAGAAAGATGACTGCTACTGTTGAAATCAGGACAACACTTTCTGCGTAATATCACCAGGCATTTTCTGTTTCTATTTGTGATTTACTTTCTTATGTAACAACTGCCAAATTTGAACGGTTCTTTCTCGAATAAGTGGTCTATAGTTTTGTTTCTAGAATTGCTGCTAACAGTATGCTGTAACAGTGGTAGTCTTTGCTCTCCACTCAGAGGAAACTAAATATTTTAAGCAACAGGAATACTTTCTGTTGAATCTGAATGATATATGGTTGCTCGCGACCAAATTATAGACATTGACTCAGACCGTCAGCTACAAACCTGAATTTGCTTTTCAAAATTTCTATGTTCTTATTGACTAGCTAGAATGCTGCAGCTAGAATTTTGCGGTGTAACTGAATGCCTTGTCTTTTTCCTCTCTGATTCTCAGCTGTCATCTTCAAGAATGTCTAAACAGGATGTTTTCATCTGTAATGCTGCGATGATGTTTGTCTTTTACAAGAGAACAGGGCCTAGAAGATCCTGATGTAAGCTGATGTTTCTTTTTCTTTAGAAATTGAATAGTCCCAATTAATGAAAATAAACCTAGATAAGAAACTATATTGTGACGGGCTCCGTAAAGCTAAACAGTGAGTGCTGTGGTAGGTTTGTGACTGAAACAGTAACTTAGAAAAAACTTCTTTTTACTGGAAGTCACGATGGGGACTTGTTTCCAAATGACACATCCTGGAAAGATACAAAGGAAGGCTATTTTGTTAAAAGCAATGGCTGTCCAATTTGTTTCACTTTAAAACAGTTTGAGCTCTAGATTTCAAAAAACAAGCAGTCTCTTTACCTATTTTTTGTGCATGTCAACTCCATAGTCAAGTATTTCTTCATTTGAAAAAAGTCAACGAAGTAAATGTTTCCCATTCTTTTTTGCACAGTTACCAAAGATACGCCTGGTGACTGCGCCTCTGTAAATGACATTTAAAATAGAGCATTTTATACTTACACTTCTGGGAAAAAAAAGAGCTCTGAAATAATTCCACATCTTTCCTTTTAGACGCTTCCAATTTTTAAAATCCATTCTATCATTGCTGCCTAAATATTCCTTTGGCCCTGGCAGGAGAAGCAGGTAGAAAGAGGTGGTAGATAAGCAGATACCTCTAGTTTCCTAGGCTTTATGACTCGAAAGAACTAAATGCTCTTTTGGATCTGTAATCTAAAGGAAATGGTGTAGTCTGAAGAGAATCAAGCACATATAACGAAACAAATTCAATAAACATCAACATTAGCTAGGTGTTAAAATGCTAATTGTGCAAATATTGCATCTATGCATCTTTTTAACCCTGTGTATGTGTGCCTTTAGTTATGCTATCAGAATGGTATAGACAGAAGAGTGTTGTGAGAAGAATTAATCTCCTATTTCAATGAAACTGTGTCTCTCAGAATGGAAAGGAAACACGAGAAACTTCTCTTTGGGATGACATACCCTAAGCACACGTAGAATTGTGCAGGAAATTTAGATGGTTGCCCACGGCTGATAGCATAGGCAGAGTCATCAGCAAAAAGCGTATTTGTGCTTGTGCAGTGTTGAAATTCAGGCCTGAAGAACTGATCACAACTGTCCTTCACGTTTGTGTCCATATCATTACGGTGAAGCATTATTTCCTTACGTTGAGGTGAAATATGCTTCTGGCACTTGCATTTGTTGTTGTTGCATTCTATTGCATTTGGGATAGAGAACTCAGGAGAAATCAGTACGCAGATAGATAGGATACCTAACTCATTTCTGACAAGGAAACAGACAAAAGAAAGGAAGCATTTAAATCAAATGATATTCGTACCATTTATCTCTGTGCATGTTAAGGATGAGACCAAAGACGTGGGAGTAGTACGCACCATACCACTGTGGTGTTGACTGAGGGCACAAAACAGTTGTGAACTGAAGCACTCAGTACATCAGCATAGAAGTGAAGGCTATACACAGTCATGCTGGTGTGATTGCTTGAGTCCGTCTAAGTGAACTGGAAGTGAGAATAGAACTAGAAACATATTTATGTACCAAATAATGGTAGATGGAGTGAGACACTTCAGACTGCCTAAGAAAGCGCAGCAATTCCTCCAGTAGGAATGTGTAAGTTAAGTTCTGTGTTTTATGATTCATACCAACAGAAATTGTAACAACACGCAAATTCAGAGAAATCAGATATCATGTCCCTCTCTGGTCTCCGTTGTTTCTTGTGAATATTGCCATCACTGAAAGTCAAGAATAGCAGGAAAAAAAGAATCTCTTCCAAATATTAACTGAAGAACAAACTAACCATGAATGTAATGAAGCTGTGCCACTAACACAGCCTGTATTGATGATAAATAATAAGAAAATATATATCAGTTCTGACTGTGGAACTTTTCGTGTTTAGTTTTTTCGAGTTCTCTTTTCCTTGAGGAAGTTCTATTGTATATCTGTATTTCTGCTGCAGCCCGGCAGACCAAATAATAGAAAACGCTTGTGAAGGAAACTTGGTAATGTGACAGAGAGCATTCTGAATGAAAAATGAAAAATGAAATTATTTTCAAATGAAAAACTACTTGACTATGGAGTTGATATGCACAAAAGATAGGTAGAGAGTGCTTGTTTTTTTGAAATCCAGAGCTCAAACTCTTTTAAAGTTCAACTAATTTGACAGCCATTGCTTTTAACAAAATAGCCTTCCTTTGTATCTTTCCAGGATGTGTCATTTGGAAACAAGTCCCCATCGTGAATTCCAGTGAAACTAATTTTTTCTAAGGTACTGTTTCAGTCAAAAACCTACCACAGCACTCACTGTTTACGGAGCCCGTCACAATATAGTTTCTTGTCTAGGTGTATTTTTATGAATTGTGAATATGCAATTTCTAAAGAAAAACAAACATCAGCTTACATCAGAATCTTCTTCTAGGCCCTGTTCTCTTGTAAAAGACAAACATCATCTCAGTATTACAGAAGAAAACATCCTATTTAGACATTCTTGAAGATGACAGCTGAGAATCAGAGAGGAAAAAGACAAGGTATTCAGTTACACCGCAAAATTTTAGCTGCATCATTCCAGCTTGTCAATAAGAATATAGAACTTTTGAAAAGCAAATTCAGGTTTGTAGCTGACGGTCGGAGTAAATGTCTATAATTTGGTTGCGAGCAACCATATGTCATTTCGATTAAACAGAAAGTATTCCTTTTGCTTAAAACGTTTAGTTTCCTCTGAATGGAGAGCAAAGGCTACCACTGTTACTGCATACTCTTAGCAGCAATTCTAGAAACAAACCTATAAACCACTTTTTCAAGAAAGAACAGTTCAAATTTGGCAGTTGTTACATAAGAAAGAAAATCACAAATAGAATCAGTAAATGCTATGTGTTATTACGTAGAAAGTGTTGTCCTGGGTTCAACAGTAGCAGTCATCTTTCTACTCCTTAGTAGCTAGCGTAATGCTGAGTTTTCGACTATAGTCTGGGAACAGCGCTGATAACACACCGATCTTGGCAGTTCTTGCTAAGATTGTCTTGCCTGCATTATGAATTCCTTATTAGAAATGTAGTCTCTCTTAGGAGATAATGTGGAAAAGAGGGAAGTGAGCTGAGCTGAGTTAGTGGGTTGGGCTCTATGTGAGGTTTGTACGTGCAGTGACTACTGTCAGACTTCTCCATCTGGCAAGGCATGGGAAGAAAACACAGTACTCATCTGCTGAGGAGAGAGAGGTGTCTTGCTGATTTTCTGAAAGTTCACAGAAAGGCTAAGTTTTACTGAGAATTGCATTGTTCTTTATGAGTTACGCTCTGTTAAACATGAGTAAGATCTTTTGAATTCTAAAAAAGACAGCAGAGTTGACTGCTGGAGGGAGCAGCAATCTCCTATTTGGAACTTTTCCGCTAGAGATCAAGCTGGCATCTTCCAGAAATCTTTTTATCTCTTTTATGATTTTTGCCTTGAAGATCACCTCTGCAAACCCCTTTCAACTCTCTTGCTTTTGATTTCCTAAAGATAAATCTTGAAGAAGCTCAAAAAGGAAACCTTGTCAAGAACTATTGACTCAAAAATAGACTTCTTTTTAAAAAATGTACAAATATGTTATCGGTTTTGATAGATTTTTTCAGTAGGAGGCTCATTTTCGGAATACTCTCTGTCACGTTACCAAGTTTCCTTCACAAGCGTTTTCTATTATTTGGTCTACGGGGCTGCAGCAGAAATATAGATATACAATAGAACTTCCTCAAGGAAAAGAGAACTCGAAAAAACTACACATGAAAAGTTCCACAGTCAGAACTGATGTAGATTTTCTTCTTATTTATCATCAATACAGGCTGTATTAGTGGCACAGTTTCATTACATTAATGCTTAATTTGTTCTTTAGTTACTATTTGGAAGAGATTCCAAATCCCTCGCCTGGAAAGATCAGACGAGGCTTGGTGAGGTAAGACGAGGCAGGGCGAGGTGAGGAAGTGCAGGGCAGGGAGAGCAGGACATGGCAGGGCATGGCTGGACGATGCGAGGCATGACTGGGTCAGGCGGGAGAGCGCTGCTTGAGGTAGGTGGGGGCGGTTGGAGTCAAGGCAGGGCAAGGCGAAGCTAGCAAGGGGAGGCGAGGCGAGGCAGGGCAAGGCAGGTTAAGGCGAGGCAAGGTAAGGCAATTCAAGGTTGAGCAGGTCAGGGCAGGATAGGGCAGGGAGAGGCGAGGCAGGGTCTGGTCAGGCGAGATAGGGCGGGTCTGGGCAGGTTGGGGCAAGGCAGGGAGAGGAAGGTCAAGGCTAGGCAAGGCGAGGCAAGGCAAGGCAAGGCAAGGCAAGGTAAGGCCAGTCAAGGTTGAGCAGGGCAGGGCAGGACGAGGCAAGGGGAGACGAGGTGATGCGAGGCAAGGCAAGTCAAGGTCTAGCAGGGCAGCACAGGGCAGGGCAGGGAGAAGCAAGGTAAGGCGAGGCAGGGCGAGACGATGTGAGGCGAGGAGAGGCAAGGCCGGAAAGGGACACGCAGGGCTGGGTGAGGCGAGGCAGGGCAGGGCCAGGCGAGACAGGGCGGGTCTGGGTGGGTCAGGGCAAGGCAAGATGAGGTGAGGCGAGGTGAGGCAAGGCAAGGCAAGGCATGTAAACGCTAGGCAAGGCAAGTAAAGGCAATGCAAGGCAAGGCAAGGCCGAGACAGGGTGGATCGGGGCGGGTCGAGGCAGGGCTAGGCGAGGCGAGGTGAGGCGATGCGTTTCAAGGTGAGAGGATTCGAGGCTAGGAGAGGCAAGGCGAGGTGAGGCAAGGCGAGGTGAGGCAAGGCGAGGTAAAGCGAGCCAAGGCAAGGCGAGTCAAGGCAAAGCAAGGCAAGGCTGAGCAGAGCAGGGCAGGTCAGGGCAGGGCAGAGCAGAGCTAGGCGAGGCGAGGCAAGGCAAGTAAAGGCAAGGCAAAGCAAGGCAAGGCCGAGCAGGGCAGGGAGAGTTGAGGCAGGGCCGTGCCAGGCGAGACAGGGCAGGGCAAAGCGAGGGAGGGCCGGCCCAGGAGAGACAGGGCAGGTGGGGGGGGGGGTCGAGGCAGGTCGCGGTGATGCAAGATAAGGTGAGGCGAGGAGAGGTGAGGTGAGAATAGGTGAGGAGAGGCGTCACGAGGAGAGGCCAGGCAAGGAGAGGTGAGGCAAGGCAAGGCCCAGGAGGGCAGGGCAGGGCAGGGCGAGGGGAGGCAGGGCCGGGCCAGGGGAGACAGGGAGCGTCGGGGCGGGTCGTGTTGAGGCAGGACAAGGCGAGCCGAGGTGAGGCGAGGCAGGGCAAGGTGAGGCAAAGCAAGGCAGTGTAAGGCAAGGCAAGGCAAGTCAAGGGAAGGCAAAGGAAGGCAAGGTAAGGCAAAGCAAGGCAAGGTAAGGCGAGGCAAGGCCGATCAGGGCAGGAGAGGGCAGGGCAGGAGATGGCAGGGCAGGGCAGGGAGAAGTGAAGCAGGGCCGGGCCAGGCGAGACAGGGCGGGCTAGGACGGTGTGGTGCGAAGCAGGGCGAGGCTAGGCGAGGTGAGGCAGATCAAGGCAAGGCAAGGCAAGGCCCAGCAGGGCAGGGCAGGGCAGGGTAGGCCGAGGCGAGGCAGGGCCAGGCGAGGCAGGGTGAGGGGAGGCGAGGCGAGGCGAGGCAAGGCAATACGAGCCCAGGCGAGGCAGAGTGAGGCAGGGCTAGGAGAGGCAGAGCAATGCAAGGTGAGGCGAGGCGAGGAGAGTCAAGGCGAGGCGAGGTGAGGCAAGGCAAGGCCGAGCAGGGCAGGGCAGGGTAGGGCAGGGCAGGGCAGGGTGAGGTGAGGCAGGGCCGGGCCAGGCGAGACAGGGCTGGTCGGGGCGGGTCGAGGCGGGTCGTGGTGATGCAAGTTAAGGTGAGGCGAGGAGAGGTGAGGAGAGAATAGGCGAGGAGAGGGGTCACAAGGAGAGGCCAGGCAAGGCAATGCGAGGCGAGGCAATGCGAGGCGAGGCAAGGCGAGGCAAGGCAAGGCAAGGCAAGGCCCAGGAGGGCAGGGCAGAGCAGGGTAGGCAGAGGCTAGGCAGGGCTGGGCCAGGCAAGACAGGGCAGGTGGGGGTGGGTCGGAGCAACGCAGGGCAAGGCGAGGTGTGGCAAGGCGAGGCTAGGCGAGGTTAGGCGAGGCGAGGCGAGGTGAGGCGAGGCGAGGCGAGGTGAGGCGAAGCAAGGCAAGCCATTGCAAGGCAAGACAATGCAAGTTAAAACTGAGCAGGGCAGGGCAGGGCAGGACAGGGCGAGGAGTTCCACGGCAGGACCAGCTGAGACTGGGCGGGTCGGGGCGGGTCGGCTCTAGGCAGGGCAAGGCAAGGCTAGGCCGTGCAAGGCGAGTCGAATCGAGGAGAGGCGAGGTGAGGCGAGGAGAGATAGGGGGAGGAAAGGGAAGGCGAGGCAAGGCCCAAAAGGGCAGGGCAGGGCACGGCAGGACAAGGCAAGGCAGGGATGGCCCAGGCGAGACTGGGCGGTTCGGGGCGTGTCGGGTCCAGTCGAGGCGAGGCAGGGCAAGGCCGACCAGGGCAGGGCAGGGCAGGGCATGGTGACTTGAGACAGGGCGGGTCCGAGTGGGTCGGGGCGGTTCGGGGCGAGGCAGGGCAAGGCGAGGCAAGGCGAAACGAGGAGAGGCAAGGCGAGGCGAAGCGAGGAGAAGCATGGCAGGGAGAGGTGATGTAGGGATGGCCCAGGCGAGACAGGGTGATTCAGGGCAGGTCAGGGTGGGTCGGGGCGAGGCAGAGGAAGGCAGGGCGAGGTGAGTCGAGGCAAGGGGAAGCAGGACGAGGCAGGGCGAGACGAGGCGATTCAAGGCGATTCGAGGCGAGGCAGTGCAAGTTGAGGCAAGGCATGGCAAGGCGATGCGAGGCGTGGCAGGGAGAGGCAGGCCGAGGCAAGGTGAGGCGAAGAGAGGAGAAGCAAGGCAAGGTGAGGCAAGACAAGGCCGAGCAGGGCATGGCAGGGCGAGGTGAGGAAAGGATGGCCCAGGTGAGACAGGGTGGTTCGGGGCACATCAGGGCGGGTCAGGGCGAGGCAAAGCTAGGCGAGGCAGGGCGAGGCAGAATAAGGCAGGGCGAGGCAATGCCAGGCAAGGTGAGGCGTGGCAGGGAGAGGCAAGGCGAGGCAAGGCGAGGCGATGTGAGGCGAGGCGAGGCGAGGCAAGGCAAAACAAGGCAAGGCAAGGCAACGCAAGGGCCAGCAGGGCAGGGAAGGGCAGGGCGAGGCGAAGCAGGGCCGGGCTAGGTGAGACAGGGTGGATCGCAGTGGGTCAGTGCGGGTAGGGGTGAGTCAGGGCAGGTCGGGACTAGGCAGGTCACAGCCAGGCGAGGCGAGGCGAGGCGACGCGAGGAGATGCGAGGCAGGGCAAGGTGAGACAAGGTGAGACAAGGCAAGGAGAGGCAAGGCAAGGCAAGACAAGGCCCAGCAGGGCAGGTGAGGGCAAGGCAGGGCAAGGCGAGGCAGGGCTGGGCCAGGCGAGACAGGGCAGGTCGACATGGGTTGTGTTGAGGCAGGGCAAGGTGAGGCAAGGCGAGGCAGGGCAAGGTGAGGCAAGGCGAGGCAAGGCAAGATGAGGCAAGGCGAGGCGAGGCGAGACTAGGTGACGCGAGGCGAGACGAGGTGAGGTGAGGCGAGATGAGGCAAGGCGAGGCGAGGCAAGGCAAGGCAAGGCCCAGCAGGGCAGGGCAGGGCAGGGCAGGGCGAGGAGAGGCAGGGCTGGGCAAGGCAAGACAGGGCATGGCGAAGCAGGGCGAGGGGAGGAAAGGCAAGGCAGGGCAAGGCAAGGCAGGGCAGGGAAGGGCAGGGCATGACAGAACGAGGCAGGGCTGGCCCAGGCAGTTTGTGGCGGGTTGGGGCGAGGCAGGGCAGTTTGGGACAGGACAGGTTGAGGCAAGGCAAGGCAAGGCAAGGCAAGGCAAGGCAAGGCAAGGCCGACCAGGGCAGGGCATGGCAGGGCGAGGCGAGGTAGGGATGGCCCAGGCGAGACAGGGCGGTTCAGGGCGGGACACTGCAGATCGGGGCGAGGCAAGGCGAGGCGAGGCAGGGTGAGGCAGAATAAGGCAGGGCGAAGCGAGACGAGGCGAGGCGAGGCAGGGCGAGGGAGGGCGAAGTGAGGCAGGGTGGGTCTGAGCGGGTCGGGGCGGGTCAGGGTGAGGCAGGGCAAGGCAAGGTGAGGCGAGGTGAGGCGAAGCAAGGTGAGGCAGGGCAAGGCGAGGCGAGGCAAGACAAGGCAAGGTGAGGCGAGGCAAGACAAGGCAAGGCAAGGCTGAGCAGGGCAGGGCACGGCAGGGCAAGGTGAGGTAGGGATGGCCCAGGCGAGACAGGGCTGTTCAGGGTGATTCAAGGTGGGTCGGGGCGAGGAAAGGCGAAGCGAGGCAGGGTCGGGCCAGGAGAGACAGGTCGAGTCGGGGCAGATTGCGATGCGAGGGCGAGGCGAGGCGAGGCGAGGCGAGGCGAGGCAAGGCGAGGGTATGCTAGTTGAAGTGGGACGAGGCGAGGCCAGGCAAGGTATGGAAAGGCAAGGCAAGGCATGGAAAGGCAAGGCAAGGCATGGAAAGGCAAGGCAAGGCAAGGCAACATAGGTTGCCCCATCAGAGCAGGGCGAGGCGAGGCAGGTCCAGGACAGTCAAGACAGGGCGAGCTGTGGCAGGTCAGGTCGAGGCAGGGCAAGGTGAGGCGAGGCGAGGCGAGGCGTGGCAGGGCAAGTCAAGGCAAAGCAAGGCAAGGCAAGTCCGAGCAGGGCAGGGCGTGGGGAGGCGAGGCAGGGCTGGGCCGTGCGAGACAGCGCGGGTCCTGGCAGGTCGGGTCAAGGCAGGGAAGGTGAGGTGAGGCAAGGCGAGGAGCGTTGAGGCGAGCCAATGCAGGGCAAGGCAAGGCAAGGCCAAGCAGGGCAGGTCAGGGCAGGTCGAGTCGAGGCAGGACTGGGCCAGGTGAGACAGGGCGGGTGGGGACAGGTTGGCGTGGATGGGGGCGAGGCAATGCAAGGCGAGGCGAGGCGAGGTTGAGCAGGGCAGGGCAGGCCAGAGCTGGGTGAGGCAGGGCCGGGCCCGGTGAGACATGGCGGGTTGGGGCGGGTCGAGGCAGGGCGAGGCAGTGTGAGGCGAGGCGAGGCGAGGCGCATCATGGTGAGGCAAGGCGAGGCAAGGCTAGGGAAAGCCGAGCAGGGCAGTGCAGAGCAGGGCGAAGCGAGGCAGGGCTGGGCCAGACGAGACAGGGCGGGTCGGGGCAGGTCGGGGCAAGGCAAGGCAAGGCAAGTCGAGGCTAGGCGAGGCGAGGCGAGCCAGGGCAATGCGCAGCGAGGGCGGCCGAAGCAGGTTGAGGCAAGGCAAGGGAAGGCCAGGAAAGTCAGAGAAGGGCAGGTCACGGAAGAGCGAGGAGAGGCAGGGCCTGGGCAGGTGAGACAGGACGGGTCGGGGTGCCTCGCCCTGCCCTGCCCTTCTCGGCCTTACCTCACCCCTCCTCGCCTTGCCTCGCCTCGCCACGCCTCTTCTAGCCTTGCCTCGCCTTGCCTCTCCTCACCCCAATGTGCCCTGACATGAGGCGAGGAGAGGCGAGGCAAGGCCGAGAAGGGCAGGGCAGGGCAGGGCGAGGCAGGGCCAGGCCTGGCGAGAGAGGCGGGTCAGGGAAGGTCAGGGTGAGGCAGGGCACGGTGAAGCAAGGGAGGGCGAGGCAAGGTGAGGCGAGGCGAGGCGATCCAAGGCAGGGCAAGGCGAGGCGAGGCGAGGCAGGGCAAGGCGAAGCGAGGCGAGGCAAAGCAATGCAAGGCAAGTTAAGGCCGAGCAGGGCAGGGGAGGGAAGGGCAAGGCGAGGCCGGGCCGGGCCAGCCAAGACAGGGCAGGTCGAGGGGGGTAGGGGTGGGTCGGGGCGAGGCAGGGCAAAGAGAGGAGGGGTGAGACGAGGCGAGGCGTGGTGAGGCGAGGCAGGGTAAGGCAAGGCGAGGCAGGGTAAGGCAAGGTGAGGCAGGGTAAGGCGAGACTAGGTGAGGCAAGGCGATGCAAGGTGAGGCGAGACAAGGCAAGGCAAGTCTGAGCACGGCAGAGTAGGGCGGGGCGAGGCAATGCAGAGCTGGGCCAGGCGAGACAGGGTGGGTCGGGGCAAGACAGGGCAAGGCGAGGCAAGACGAGGCAAGGCAAGGCAAGGCAAATGAAGGCAAGGCAATGCTCGGCAAGGCAAGGTAAGAACCAGCAGGGCAGGGCAGGGCAAGGCGAGGCAGGGCAGGGACTCACCTCACCTCTCCTTGCCTCTCCTCTCCTCGCCTCGCCTCACCTCTCCTCAACTCGCCTCTCCTTGCTTTGCCTTGCCTCGCCTTTCCTCACCTCGCCATGCCTCGCCTCACCTCAACTTGCCTTGACTTACCTAGCCTTGAACTGCCTCACCCCGACCCGCCGCGACCTGCCCTGTCTCGCCGGGACCAGCCCTGCCTCACCTCGCCCTGCTCTGCCCTGCCCTGCTTTACCTTGCCTTGCCTCGCCTCACCTCGCCTCGCATCACACTGCCACGCCTGGCCTCGCCTTGCCATGCCTCGCCCTGACCTGCCCCTACCCACCCTGTCTCGCCTCACCTGGTCCTACCTCGCCTAGCCCTGCCCAGCCCCGACCTGCCCTGCTCGGCCTCGACTTTCCCTGCCTTGCCTTGCCTTACCCTGACTTGATTTGCCTTGGCTTACCTTGCCTTGCTTTGCCTTACCTTGCCTTGCTTTGCCATCCCTTTACTCGCCTTGCCTCTTCTCACCTTGCCTTGCTTTGCCTCACCTTGCCCTGCCCCGCCTCGCCTTGCCCTGCCCTGCCCTGCCCTCCTCGGCCTTGCCTTGCCTCGCCTCTCCTCGCCTAGCCTTGACCTGCCTCATCCTGCCTTGCCCCAACCTGCCGAGACCCGCCCAATCTCGCCTGACCAGACCCTGCCTCGCCTTGCCTCACCCTATCCTGCCCTGCCCTGCTCGAACTTAACTTGCCTTGCCTTGCCTTGCCTCTCCTCGCCTCGCCTCCCCTTGCCTCACCTCGCCCTGCCCTGCCCTGCTCGACCTTGCCTTGCCTCGCCTTGCCTCATCTCACCTTGCCTCGCCTAACCTTGACCTGCCTCGCCCTGCCTCGCCCCAATCCACCCGGACCCACCCTGCCTTGCCTCTCTCTGCCCTGCCCTACCCTACCCTGCCCTGCTGGCCCTTGCCTCGCCTAGCCTCGACTCGCCTTGCCCTGCCTCGTCCTGACCTGCCATAGCTCGCCCTGTCTTGCCTGTCCCGGACCTGCCTCGCCTCGCCCTGCTCTGATGGGGCAACCTGTGTTGCCTTGCCTTGCCTTGCCTTTCCATGCCTTGCCTTGCCTTTCCATGCCTTGCCTTGCCTTTCCATGCCTTGCCTGGCCTTGCCTCGTCCTGCTTCAACTCGCATCGCCTCGCCTCGCCTCTCCTCGCCTCCTCTCACCTCACCTCCCCCTGCCTTGACCAGACCCGCCCCGACCCTCACCCTGGCTGCCCTGCCCTGCCCTGCTCGGCCTCGCCTTGCCTCGCCTCGCCTTGCCCTGCCTCGCCCCAATCTGCCCCGACCCGCCCTGTCTCTCCTGGCCCGACCCTGCCTCACCTCGCCCTGCCGTGCCCTGCCCTGCTGGGCCTTGCCTTGCCTTACCTTGCCTTGCCTTGCTTGCCTTGCCTTTCCTTGCCCGGCCTCCCCTCCCCTTGCCTCCCCATGCCTTGCTCTGCCTCGCCCACACCTGCCCTGAACTGCCCTGGCCCCCCCTGTCTCGCCTCACCCTGCCATGCCCTACACTGCCCTTCCCTGCTCTGCTTTGCCTTGCCTTGACTTGCCTTGCCTCGCCTCACCTTGCCTCACCTTGCCCTACCTCACAGTACCCTGCCTCACCCCGAACTGCCCCGACCCACCCCGACCCGCCTTGCGCTGCTGGGCCTTCCCTTGCCTTGCCTTGCGTTGCCTTGCGTTGCTTCGCCTCGCTTCACCTCACTTTGGCTCGCCTTACCCTGCCTTACCCAGATCGACCCCGACTGGCCCTGTCTCGCCTATGCCGGCCCTGCCTTGCCTCACCCTGCCCAGCCCTGCCTGCCCTGCTCAGCTTTGCCTTGCCTTGCCTCGCCCCGCCTGGCCTTGCCTTGCCTTGCCTTCACTTGCCTTGCATAGCCTTGCCTCATCTTGCATAGCCTTGCCTCGCCTCGCCTAGCTCCGACCACGCCGACCCCCCCAGACTGCACTGTCTCGGCTGGCCCAGCCCTGCCTTGCCTCACCTTGCACTTCCCTCCCCTGCCCTGCTCGGCCTTGACTTGCCTTGCATTGCTTTGCCTCGCCTCGCCTCGCCTTGCCTCGCCCTCCCTTGCTTCGCCTTGCCCTGCCTCACCCTGACCTGCCCTGACCCGCCTCTCTCGCCGGGCCTGGCCCTGCCTCGCCTAGCCCTGCTCTGCCCTGCCCTGCTGGGTCTTGCCTTGCCTTGCCTTGCCTAGCCTTTCCTTGCCTTGATTTGCCTTGCCTTGCCTCGCCTCGCCTCGCCTTGCTCTGCCTTGACCCCTCCTGATCCGACCTGCTCCGACCCGAACTGTCTCGCCTGGCCCGGCCCTACCTCGCCTCGCTCTGCCCTGCCCTGCCCTTCTCAGCCTTGCCTTGCCTTGCATTGCATCGCCACGCCTCGCCTCACCTTGCCCTGCCTCGCCTTGCCTGTCTCACCTTGCATGGCCCTGCCTCGCCTCGCCCTGCCCTGCCCTGCACGGACTTGCCTCGCCTCGCCTCGTCCTGCCTCGCCCTGCTTTGCCTTGCCTAGCGTCTCCTCGCCTCACCTTGCCTCGCCTTGCCTCACGTCACCTCACCTTGCCCTACCATGCCCCGACAAGCCCCGACCTGCTATGTCTAGCCTGTCCCGGCCCTGCCTCGCATCGCCCTGCACTGCCCTACCCTGCACTGCTGGGACTTGCCTTGCCTTGCCTTGCCTTGCCTTGCCTCGCATTGCCTCGCCTCTCCTCACTTTGCATAGCCTCGACTCGCCTCACCTCGCCTCGCCTAGCCTCGCCTCGCCTGGCCTCCCCTCGCTTCACCTCACCTTGCCTGACCTCGCCTCCCCTTGCCTCGCCTCGCCTCGCCTTGGCTAGCCTCACCTTCCCCTCCCTCGCCTTGCCTCGCATCGCCTAGCCTCGCCTCCCCTTGCCTCGCCTCCCCTCGCCTCGCCCCGAACCACCCCGACCGTCCCTGACCCGACTTGTCTCACTTGGCCTGGCCCTGCCTCGCCTCTCACTGCCCTGCCCTGCCCTACCCTGCCTTGCCCTGCTTGGCCTTGCCTTGCCTTGCCTCTCCCAGCCCTACCTCGCCCCAACCCGCCGCGACCCACCCTGTCTTGCCTGGCCCGGCCCTGCCTTGACTCCCCCTGCCCTGCAGTGCCCTGCCCTGCTGGGCCCTGCCTTGCATTGCCTCACCTTGCCTCGCCTCACCTCGCCTCGCCTCGCCTCTCCTCTCCTCACCTCGCCTCGAGTTGCCTCGCCCTGCCTCGCCCCTCCCCGCCCTGACCCCCCCTGCTTCACCTGGCCTCGCCCTGCCTCGCCTCGCCTCGCCCTTCCCTGCCCTACCCTGCTGGTCCTTGCCTTGCCTTGCCTTGCCTTGCCTTGCCTTGCCTTGTCTAGCCTTGCCTCACCTCACCTTGCCTCGACTCGCCTTCCCTACCTCGCCCTGTTCCGCCCTGAACCACCCTGTCTCCACTGGAACGGCCCTGCCTCGCGTCGCCCTGCCCTGCCCTGTCCTGCCCTGCCCTGCCCTGCCCTGCTCGGCCTTGCCTCTCCTTGCCTCACCTCGCCTCACCTCGCCCTGCCCTGCTCTGCCCTGCTTGGACTTGCCTTGCCTTGCCTTGCCTTGCCTTACCTTGCCTCACCTAGCCTCACCTTGATCTGCCTCGCCCTGCCTCGCCCTGACATGTCCCAACCCACCCTGTCTCGACTCTCCCCTCCCTGCCTCTCCTCGTGCTGCCCTGCCCTGCCCTGCTCGGACTTGCCTTGCCTCGCATCGCCTCGCCTTGATCTGCCTCGCCCTGACCCGCCCCGACCAGTCCTGTCTCGCCTTGCCCAGTCCTGCCTCAACTCAACTTGCCCTGCGCTGCCCTGGTCGGCCTTTTCTTGCCTTGCCTTGCCTCGCCTCTCCTCGCCCGGCCTCGCCTCACCCTGCCTCGACCCGACCCTCCAGGACCCACGCTGTCTCGCCGTCTTGCCTCTCCATGCCCTGCCCTGCCCTGCCTTGCCTTGCCGTGCCCTGCCCTGCTCAGCCTTGCATTGCCTTGCCTAGCTCGCCTCGACTCGCCTCGCTTCGACTCGCCTCGCCTCACCTCGCCTTGCCCTGTCTTGCCCCGACCCTCTCAGACCCACCCCGACCTGCCCTGTCTCGGTGGCCCGGCCCTGCCTCGCCTAGCCCTGCCCTGCCCTGCTGGGCCTTGCCTTGCCCTGCCTTGCCTTTCCTTCCCTCACCTTGCCTCGACTCGCCTCCCCTCGACCTGCCTCGCCTTGCCCTGTCTTGCCTGGCCCAGCCCTGCCTCTCCTCGCCCTGCCCTGCCCTGCCCTGCCCTGCCCTGCCCTGCTGGGCCTTGCCTTGCCTCGCCTCGCCTCGCCTTGCCTCGTCTCGCCTGGTCCTGCCCTGCCACTCCTTGCCCTGTCCTGCCCTGCCCTGCTCATTCTTGCCTTGTCTTGTCTTGCCTTGCAATGGCTTGCCTTGCTTCGCCTCGCCTCACCTCGCCTCGCCTCTCCTCTCCTCACCTCGCCTTGCCTCGACTTGCCTCGTCTTGACTCACCTTGCCTTGCCCTGCCTCACTCTGACCCACCCCCACTAGCTTCACCCTGCCCTGCCCTACCATGCCTTGCCCTGCTGGGCCTTGCCTTGCCTTGCCTTGACTTGCCTTCCCTCGCCTCGACACTCGACTCGCCTTGCCTTGCCCTGCCTCCTCTTGCCTCGCCTTGCCCTGCCTCGTCTCACCTCGCCCTGAAGTGCCCTGTCTCGCCTGGCCCTGCCTCGCCTCACCCTGCCCTGCCCTGCCCTGCTGCGCCTTGTCTTGCCTTGACTTGCCTCGCCTCGCATCGCCTCGCATCGCCTCACCTTGCATAGACCTACCTCTCCTCGCCTCGCCTCGCCCTGCTCGCCTTGCCTCCCCTCACTTCGCCTCGACTTGAATTGCCTTGCCTTGCCCTGCCTCTCCCCCACCCGCACCCACGCACCCCAACCCTCCCTGTCTCGCCTGGTCCTTTCCATCCTTGCCTTGCCCTGCGTTCCCTGCCTGCCCTGCCCGGCCTTGCCTTGCCTTGCCTTGCCTTACCTCTCCTCACCTCACCTCGTGTTGCCTCGCCTCTCCTCGCCTTGCCTCACCTTGCCTCTCCTCGCCTTGCCTTGCCTTGCCTCTCCTCGCCTTGCCCTGCTTCGCCCCGACCCGGCCAGACCCACCCAGAACCACCCTGACTCGCCCTATCTCACCTGTCCCATCCCTGCCTCTCCTCGCCCTGCCCTGCCCTGCCCAGCTCAGACTTGCCTTGCCTCGCCTCGCCTCGCCTCGCCTTGCCTTGCCCTGACCTGCCTCACGCTGACCCGCCCCGACTTGCCCCGACATGACCTGTCTCGCTGGGCCCTGCCCTGCCTCGCCTAGCCCTTGCCTTGCCTTGCATTGCCTTTACTTGCCTTGCCTTGCATAGCGTTTACTTGCCTCGCCGTGCCTCTCCCTGCCTCGCCTTACCTCTCAAGCCTCGCATGGGCTTTCCAGGCGATCGATTTGGAATCTCTTCCAAATATTAACTAAAGAACAAATTAAGCATGAATGTAATGAAACTGTGCCACTAATACAGCCTGTATTGATGATAAATAATAAGAAAATCTACATCAGTTCTGACTGTGGAACTTTTCCTGTGTAGTTTGTTCGAGTTCTCTTTTCCTTGAGGAAGTTCTATTGTATATCTATTTTTCTGCTACAGCCCCATAGACCAAATAAGAGCAAATGCTTGCGAAGGAATCTTGGTTACGTGACAGAGAGCATACTGAAAATGAGCCTCCTACTGAAAAAATCTATGAAAACCGACGAACTGTTTGTACAATATATAAAAAGAAGTCTATTTTTGAGTAAATAGTTCTTGACAAGGTTTCCTTTTTGAGCTTCTTCTAGATTTATCTTCAGGAAATCAAACGCAAGAGAGTTGAAAGGGGTTTGCAGAGGTGATCGTCAAGGCAAAATCGTAAAAGAGATAAAAAGATTTCTGGAAGATGCCAGCTTGATCTCTAGCTGAAAAGTTCCAAATAGGAGATTGCTGCTCCATAGAGCAGTCAACTCTGCTGTCTTTTTTAGAATTCAAAAGATCTTACTCATGTTTAACAGAGCAATGTTGCCAGATAGTTACATGCCTTCTTGTCCTACTTTTAGTGAAAAAACAAAACAACTTCATTTCCTTCGGTTTATAAAGAAACATTTCAAGTACTTGGGGTCTGTTCTGCCTTGCCGCTCTCTTTTCTTTTTCGATAATAACCAAATCTGTTTTATTATTAGGTCAAAAATGCAGGCGTGCTACAAACGTACCGAGGTTTTATGGTCTAAATGGACATATAGTACTTCTGATGAAGCAGAAGATCTTCTTCGCATAACTCATAAAGAACAATGCAGTTATAACTAAAACTTAGTCTTCCTTTCAACTTTCAGAAAAATCAGCAAGACACCTCTCTCTCCTCAGCAGATGATACTGTGTTTTTTTCTCCTGCCTTGCCAGAAGAAGAGGGCTGACAGTAGTCACTGCACGTGCAAACTTCACATAGAGCCCAATCTACAAACTCAGCTCAGCTCACTTCCCTCTTTTCCTCATTATCTCCTAAGAAAAACTACATTTCTCATAAGGAATTCATAAGGCAGGCAAGACAATCTTTACTTAGCAAGAACTGCCAAGATCGGCGTTTTATCAGCACTGCTCCCAGACTAAAGTCGAAAACTCAGCATTGCGCTAGCTACTAAGGAGGAGAAAGCCGACTGCTACTGTTGAACCCAGGACAACACTTTCTACGTAATATCACCAAGCATTTACTGATTCTATTTGTGATATACTTCCTTACGTAACAACTGCCAAATTTGAACTGTTCTTTCTCGAAAAGGTGGTTTATAGTTTTGTTTCTAGAATTGCTGCTGAGAGTATGCTGTAACAGTGGTAGTCTTTGCTCTCCACTCAGAGGAAACAATGTTTTAAGCAACAGGAATACATTCTGTTTAATCGAAATGATATATGGTAGCTCGCAACCAAATTATAGACGTTTACTCACACCGTCAGCTACAAACCTGAATTTGCTTTTCAAAAGTTCTATGTTGTTATTGACTAGCTAGAATGATGCAGCTAAAACTATGCAGTGTAACTGAATGCCTTGTCTTTTTCCTCTCTGATTCTCAGCTGTCATCTTCAAGAATGTCTAAATAGGATGTTTTCTTCTGTAATGCTGCGATGATGTTTGTCTTTTACAAGCGAACAGGGCCTAGGATGAGATCCTGATGAAAGCTGATGTTTCTTTTTCTTTAGAAATTGACTATTCCTAATTAATAAAAATACACCTAGACAAGAAACTATATTATGAGGTGCTCCATAAAGCTCAGCAGTGAGTGCTGTGGTAGGTTTTTGAGTGAAACAGTACCTTAGGAAAACTTAGTTTTACTGGAATTCACGATGGGGAATTGTTTCCAAATGCTACATCCTGGAAAGAGACAAAGGAAGGCTATTTTGTTAAAAGCAATGGCTGTCCAATTAGTTTCACTTTAAAACAGTTTGAGCTCTGGATTTCAAACAAACAAGGAGTCTCTCTACCTATTTTTTGTCCATGTCAACTCAATAGTCTAGAATTTTCTCATTTGAAAAACGTCAACTAAGAAAATGTATCCCATTCTTTTTGCACAGTTACCAAAGATACGCCTGGTGACTGCGCCTCTGTAAATGACTTTTAAAACAGATCATTTTATTCGTACACTGTGCGCTTCAGTGCACAACTCTTTTGTGCCCTCAGTCAACACCACCGTGTTATGGTGCGTATATCAGTTGATTTACATGCTTTCTTTCTTTTGTATGTTTACTTGTCAGAAATGAGTTAGCTATGCTATCTATCTGCATACTGATTTCTCCTGAGTTCTCTATCCCAAATGCAATAGAATGCAACAGCATTAAATGCAATTGCCAGAAGCATATTTCACCTTAACGTAATGAAATAATGCTTCACCCAAATGATATGGGCACAAACGAGAAGGACATTTGTGATCAGTTCTTCGGGCCTGATTTTCAACATGGCACAAGCACAAATACGCTTCTTGCTGATGAGTCAGCCTATGCTATCAGCCGTGGGCAACCATCTAATTGCACAATTCTACGTGTGCTTAGGGTATGTCATCCCAAAGAGAAGTTTCTCGAGTTTCCTTTCCATTCTGAGAGACACAGTTTCCTGGAAATAGGAGATTCTTTTCACAACACTCTACAGTCTATACCATTCGGATGATAGCATAACTAAAGGCATACATACGCAGGGTTAAAACGATGCATAGATGCAATACTTGCGCAATAAGTATTTGAAAACCTGGCTAACGTTGATGTTTATTACATTTGTTTCGTTATATGTGCTTGATTCTCTTCAGACTACACCGTTTCCTTTTGATTACAGATCCAACAGAGCGTTTCGCTCTTTAGAGTTATAAAGCCTAGGAAACTAATGGTATCTGCTCATCTACCACCTCTTTCTACCTGCTTCTCCAGCCAGTGCCAAAGGAATATTTTGGCAACCATGATAGAATGGATTTTAAATATTGGAAGCATCTAAAAGGAAAGATGTGGAACTTACTTCAGAGCTCTCATTATTCCAAGAAGTATACGAATAAAATGCTCTATTTTAAAATCCATTTACAGAGGCGCAGTCACCAGGCGTATCTTTGGTAACTGTGCAAAAAGAATGGGATACATTTTCTTCGCTGACGTTTTTCAAATGAAAAAATACTTGACTATAGAGTTGACATGCACAAAAAATAGGTAGAGAGACTCCTTGTTTGTTTGAAATCCAGAGCTCAAACTGTTTTAAAGTGAAACTAATTGGACAGCCATTGCTTTTATCAAAATAGCCTTCCTTTGTATCTTTCCAGGATGTAGCATTTGGAAACCATTCCCCATCGTGAATTCCAGTAAAACTAAGTTTTTCTAAGTTACTGTTTCACTCAAAAACCTGCCACAGCACTCACTGCTGAGCTGTATGGAGCACCTCACAATATAGTTTCTTGTCTAGGTGTATTTTTATTAATTAGGAATAGTCAATTTCTAAAGAAAAAGAAACATCAGCTTTCATCAGGATCTCATCCTAGGCCCTGTTCGCTTGTAAAAGACAAACATCATCGCAGCATTACAGAAGAAAACATCCTATTTAGACATTCTTGAAGATGACAGCTGAGAATCAGAGAGGAAAAAGACAAGGCATTCAGTTACACTGCATAGTTTTAGCTGCATCATTCTAGCTAGTCAATAAGAACATAGAACTTTTGAAAAGCAAATTCAGGTTTGTAGCTGACGGTGTGAGTAAATGTCTATAATTTGGTTGCGAGCTACCATATATCATTTCGATTAAACAGAATGTATTCCTGTTGCTTAAAACATTTAGTTTCCTCTGAGTGGAGAGCAAAGACTACCACTGTTACAGCATACTGTTAGCAGCAATTCTAGAAACAAAACTATAGACCACTTATTCGAGAAAGAACCGTTCAAATTTGGCAGTTGTTACATAAGAAAGTAAATCACAAATAGAAACAGAAAATGCTCTGTGATATTACGCAGAAAGTGTTGTCCTGATTTCAACAGTAGCAGTCATCTTTCTCCTCCTTAGGAGCTAGCGCAAATTCTAAGTTTTCGACTTTAGTCTGGGAGCAGTGCTGATAACACACAGATCATGGCAGTTCTTGCTAAGTAAAGATTTGTCTTGCCTGCCTTATGAATTCCTTATGAGAAATGTAGTTTCTCTTAGGAGATAATGTGGAAAAGAGGGAAGTGAGCTGAGCTGAGTTTGTGCCTTGGGCTCTATGTGAGGTTTGTACGTGCAGTGACTTCTGTCAGCCTTCTCCATCTGGCAAGGCAGGGGACCAAAACACAGTACTCATCTGCTGAGAAGAGAGAGGTGTTTTTGCTGATTTTCTGAAAGTTCACAGGAAGGTTAAGTTTTAGCTGCAATTGCATTGTTATTTATGAGTTATGCGAAGAAGATCTTCTCCTTCATCAGAAGTACTATATGTCCATTTTGACCACAAAACCTGGGTACTTTTGTAGCACGCCTCCATTTTTGACCTAAGAATAAATCATATTTGTCTAGTATCGAGAAAGAAAAGACAGAGGCAAGGCAAAAGAGTCCTCAAATACTTGAAATGTTGCTTTATAAAATGAAGGAAATGAAGCTGTTTTCTGTATTCACTAAAAGTAGGACAAGAAGGCATGTAACCAACTGGCAACATTACTCTGTTAAACATGCGTAAGATCTTTTGAATTCTAAAAAAGACAGCAGAGTTGACTGCTGGAGGGAGCAGCAATCTCCTATTAGGAACTTTTCAGCTAGAGATCAAGCTGGCATCTTCCAGAAATCTTTTTATCTCTTTTACGATTTTTGCCTTGAAGATCACCTCTGCAAACCCCTTTCAACTCTCTTGCATTTGATTTCCTGAAGATAAATCTAGAAGAAGCTCAAAAAGGAAACCTTGTCAAGAACAATTGACTAAAAATAGACTTCTTTTTAAATATTGTACACACAGTTTATAGGTTTTTAGAGATTTCTTCAGTAGGAGGCTCATTTTCGGAATACTCTCTGTCACATTACCAAGGTCCTTCACAAGCGTTTTCTATTATTTGGTCTGCGGGGCTGTAGCAGAAAAATATACTTATAGATATACAATTGCATTATAAATACATTAGATATAAAATAGATCTTCCTCAAGGAAAAGAGAACTCGGAGAAACTACACATGAAAATTTCCACAGTCAGATCTGATGTAGATTTTCTTATTATTTATCATCAATACAGGCTGTATTAGTGACACAGTTTCATTACATTTATTCTTAATTTGTTCTTCATTTAATATTTGGAATAGATTCTTTTTTTTTCCTTGACTTTCAGTGATGGCAATATTAAAAAAAAACAACGGAGATCAGAGAGGGACATTACATCTGATCTCTCTGAATTTGCGTGTTGTTAAAATTTCTGTTCGTATGAATCATAAACACAGAACTTCACATACACATTCCTACTGCAGGAATTGCTGTGGTTTCTTGGACAGTCTGAAGTGTCTCA
>NW_022651104.1:98212-151516 GCF_004027225.2 Strigops habroptila
ACTGCGCCTCTGTAAATGACATTTAAAATGGATCATTTTATTCGTACACTTCTGGGAATAACGAGAGCTCTGAAAAAAGTTCCACATCTTTCATTTGAGTTGCTTCCAGTGTTTAAAATGCATTCTATCATTGTTGCCAAAATATTCCTTTGGCACTGGCTGGAGAAGCAGGTAGAAAGAGGTGGTAGATAAGCAGATACCGTTAGTTTCCTAGGCTTTATAACTCCAAAGAACGAAATGCTCTTTTGGATCTGTAATCAAAAGGAAACGGTGTAGTCTGAAGAGAATCAAGCACATATAACGAAACAAATTTAATAAACATCAACATTAGCTAGGTGTTCAAATGCTAATTGCGCAAGTATTGCATCTATGCATCGTTTGAACCGTGTGTATGTATGCCCTTAGTTATGCTATCAGAATGGTATAGACTGAAGAGTGTTGTGAAAAGAAAAGAATCTCCTATTTCAAGGAAACTGTGTCTCTCAGAATGGAAAGGAAACACGAGAAACTTCTGTTTGGGATGACATACACGAAGCACACGTAGAATTGTGCAAGAACTTCAGAGAGTTGCCCACGGCTGATAGCATAGGCAGAGTCATCAGCAAGAAGCGTATTTGTGCTTGTGCCGTGTTGAAATTCAGGCCTGAAGAACCGATCACAACTGTCCTTTTTGTTTGTGTCCATATCATTTCGGTGAAGCATTCTTTCATTACGTTAAGGTGAAATATGCTTCTAGCACTTGCATGTAGTGTTGTTGCATTCTATTGCATTTGGGATAGAGAACTCAGGAGAAATCAGTACGCAGACAGATAGGATAGCTAACTCTTTTCTGACAAGGAAACAGAGAAAAGAAAGGAAGCATTTAAATCAACTGATCTACACAACATTTGTCTCTGTGCATGTTAAGGATGAGACCAAAGACATGGGAGGAGGTCGCACCATACCACTGCGGTGTTGACTGTGGGCACAAAACAGTTGTGAACTGACGCACTCAGTACATCAGCCTAGAAGTGAAGGCTATAAACAGTCATGCTGGTGTGATTGCTTGAGTCCATCTAAGTGAACTGAAAGTGAGAATAGAACTATAAACATATTTAGTTACCAAATGATGGTAGATGGAATGAGACACTTCAGACTGCCTAAGAAACCACAGCAATTCCTCCAGTAGGAATGTGTAAGTTAAGTTCTGTGTTTTATGATTCATACGAACAGAAATTGTAACAACACGCAAATTCAGAGAGATCAGATGTCATGTCCCTCTCTGGTCTCCGTCGTTTTTTGTTAATATTGCCATCAGTGAAAGTCAAGAACAGCAGGAAAAAAAGAATCTCTGCCAAATATTAACCGAAGAACAAATTAAGCATGAACGTAATGTGGAGAGCAAAGACTACCACTGTTACAGCATACTGTTAGCAGCGATTCTAGAAACAAAACTATAAACCACTTTTTCGAGAAAGAACAGTTCAAATTTGGCAGTTGTTACATAAGAAAGTAAATCACAAATTGAAACAGAAAATGCTATGTGATATTACGTAGAAAGTGTTGTCCTGGGTTCAGCAGTAGCAGTCTTCTTTCTCCTCTTTAGTAGCTAGTGCAATGCGGAGTTTTCGACTTTAGTCTGGGAGCAGTGCTGATAACACACCGATCTTGGCAGTTCTTGCTAAGGGAAGATTGTCTTGCCTGCCTTAAGAATTCCTTATGAGAAATGTAGTTTCTCTCAGGAGATAATGTGGAAAAGAGGGAAGTGAGCTGAGCTGAGTTTGTGGGTTGGGCTTTATGTGAGGTTTGTACGTGCGGTGACTACTGTCAGCCTTCTCCGTCTGGCAATGCGGGGGGACCAAAACACAGTACTCATCTGCTGAGGAGAGAGGTGTTTTTGCTGATTTTCTGAAAGTTCACAGGAAGGCTAAGTTTTAGCTATAATTGCATTGTTATTAATGAGTTATGCGAAGAAGATCGTCTGCTTCATCGGAAGTACTATATATCCATTTTGACCACAAAACCTCGGTACGTTTGTAGCACGCCTAAATTTTTGACTTTAGAATAAATCATATTTGGTTAGTATCGAGAAAGAAAAGACAGCGGCAAGGCCACACAGTCCCCAAATACTTGAAATGTTGCTTTATAAACGAAGGAAATGAAGTTGTTTTCTGTATTCACTAAAAGAAGGACAAGAAGGCATGTAACTAACTGGCAACATTACTCTGTTAAACATGAGTAAGATCTTTTGAATTCTAAAAAAGACAGCAGAGTTGACTGCTGTATGGAGCAGCAATCTCCTATTTGGAACTTTTCAGCTAGAGCTGAAGCTGGCATCTTCCAGAAATCATTTTATCTCTTTTACGATTTTGCCTTGACGATCACCTCTGCAAACCCCTTTCAACTATCTTGCGTTTGATTTCCTAAAGATAAATCTAGAAGAAGCTCAGAAAGGAAACCTTGTCAAGAGCTATTGACTCAAAAATAGACTTCTTTTTAAATATTTTACACACAGGTTTTTGGTTTTTATAGGTTTTTTTCAGTAGGAGGCTCATTTTCAGAATAATCTCTGTCACATTACCAAGCTTCCTTCACAAGCATTTTCTATTATTTGCTCTGCGGGGCTGTAGCAGAAAAATAGATATGCAATAGAACTTCCTAAAGGAAAAGAGATGTCGAACAAACTAAGCATGAAAAGTTCCACAGTCAGAACTGATGTAGATTTTCTTTTTACTTATCATCAATACAGGCTGTATTAGTTACACGGTTTCATTACATTCATGCTTAATTTGATATTCAGTTAATATTTGGAAGAGATTCCAAATCCCTTGCCTGGAAAGACCAGGCGAGTATTGGCGAGGTAAGGCAAGGCAAGTAAAGTTCGAGCAGGGCATGGCAGGGCTTGGTGAGGCAAGGGGAGGCGAGGCGATGTGAGGCAAGGCAAGGCAAAGCAAGTCAAGGTCGAGCAGGGCAAGGCAGGGCAAGGTGAGGGAAGGGGAGGCTAGGCGAGGGGAGGAGAGGTGAGGCGAGGCTAGGCGAGGCGCAGCGAGGCGAGGCGAGGCGAGGCGAGGCGAGGCGAGGCAAGGCAAGGCAAGTCAAGGTTGAGCAGGGCAGGACAGGGCAAGGTGAGGCAAGGGGAGGCGAGGAGAGGCAAGGCAAGGCAAGTCAAGTTCGAGCAGGGCAGGGCAGGGCAGAGTGAGGCGAGGCAGGGTCTGGTCAGGTGAGATAGGGCGGGTCAGGGCAAGGCAGGGAGAGGCGGGCCAAGGCTAGGAGAGGCAAGGCTAGGAGATGTGAGGCAAGGCGAGGCGAGGCAGTGCGAGGCAAGGCAAGGCGATGCAGGGCAGGGCAGGGCAGGGCGAGGCGAGGCGAGGCGAGGCAGGGCCGAGCCAGGCGAGACAGGGAGGGTCAGGGCGGGTGGGGGAGAGGCAGGTCAAGCTGATGCGAGGGGAGGCAAGGCAAGGCGAGGTGAGGTAAGGCGCAGCAGGGCAAGACAGGGCAGGGCAGGGGAGGGTGAGGAGACCGGGCAGGGCCAGGCGGGACAGGGCTGGTCAGAGCGGGTCGGGATGAGGCAGGGCAAGACGAGGTGAGGTGAGGTGAGGCGAGTTGAGGCGAGGCAAGGCGAGGGGAGGCAAGGTGAGGCAAGACGAGGTAAGGCAAGGCAAAGCAAGGGAAGGCAGGGCAGGGCAGGGCAGAGTGAGGCAAGTGAGGGCGGGGGCAGGTGAGACAGGGCGGGTCGGGGCGGGTGAGTTGAGGCAAGGCACGGTGAGGCAGGGCGAGGCGATGCAAGGCGACGCGTGACAAGGTGAGGGGATTCGAGGCTAGGAGAGGCAAGGCGAGGTGAGGCAAGGCGAGGTGAGGCAAGGCAGGTAAGGCGAGCCGAGGCAAGGCGAGTCAAGGCAATGCAAGGCAAGGCAGAGCAGGGCAGGGCAGAGTAGGGCGAGGCAAGGCGAGGAAAGGCAAGTAAAGGAGAGGCAAGGAGTGGCAAGGTGAGGCAAGGCAAGGCAAGGCAAGACAAGGCAAGGTGAGTCCGAACAGGGCAGGGCAGGGCTGCATGAGGCAAGGCAGGCCCGGGCCAGGCGAGACAGGGCAGGTGAGGATGGGTCGGGGTAAGGCAGGGCAAGGCAAGGCGAGGTGAAGCGAGGTGAGGCAAGGTGAGGCGATGTGAGGGGATCTGACGCGAGCGAGGCCAAGCGGGGCGAAACGAAGAAAGCTAAGGCAAGGAGAGGTAAGTCAAGGCAAGGCAAGGCAAGACAAGGCACAGCAGGGCAGGGCAGGGCAAGGCAAGGCAGGGTTGGGCCAAGTGAGCCAGAGCGGGACAGGGCGGGTAGGGGCAAGGCAGGGGAAGGCGAGGCAAGGCGAAGCAAGGGCCAGGTGAGACAGGATGGGTTGGGGCGCCTGGTCCTGCCCTGCCCTGCCCTTCTCCGCCTTGCCTCGCCTCTCCTCACCTTGCCTCGCCTCTTCTTGCCTCACCTCACCTTGCCTCTCCTCACCACTACGTGCCCCTACCCGAGGTGAGGAGAGGCGAGGCAAGGCCGAGAAGGGCAGGGCAGGGCAGGGCAAGGAGAGGCAGGGCCGGGCCAGGAGAGATAGAGCGGGTCAGGATGGGTCGGGGCCAGGTAGGAAAAGTGGAGGTGAGGTGAGGCGAGGCGAGGCGAGGCGAGGTGAGGATAGGCCAGGCAAGAAGAGCAGAGGCGAGGCAAGGCAAGGTAAGGCAAGGCAAATCAAGGCAAGGCAAGGCTAGGCAAGGCAAGGCAAGGCAAGACCCAGCTGAGCAGGGCAGGGCGAGGCAAGGCAGGGCAGAGTCTCACCTCGACTCACTTGCCTCTCCTCTCCTCGCCTCGCCTCACCTAGACTCAACTCTCCTCTCCTCGCTTTGCCTTGCCTCGCCTTGCCTCACCTCGACTTGCCTTGCTTCACCTCACCTCGCCTTGCCTCGCCTCACCTCACCACGCCTTGCCTTGCCTCGCCTCGCCTTGAACTGCATCACCCCGACCCGCCATGAACTGCCCTGCCTCGCCTGGACAAGCCCTGCCTCACATCGCCCTGCCCTGCCCTACTTTGCCTTGCCTTGCCTCACCTCACCTTGCCTCGCAGCACCCTGCCACGCCTGGCCTTGCCTTGCCATGCCTCTCCCCTACCCTCCCCTACCTACTCTGAACCGCACTGTCTTGCCTCGCTCAGTCCTACCTCGCCTCGCCCTGCCCAAACAAGACCTGCCCTGCTTGGCCTTGACTTTCCCTGCCTTGCCTTGCCTTACCTTGCCTTGCTTTGCTTTACCTTTCCTTTTTTTGCCTTACCTTGCCTTGCTTTGCCTTCCCTTGACTCGCCTTCCCTCGCCTTAACTTGCCTTGCTTTGCCTTTCCTTGCCCTGCCTCAACACAACCTGCACTGATGCTCCCTGTCTCCCCTGGCCCGGCCCTGCCTCGCCTCGCCCTACCCTGCCCTGCCCTCCTGGGCCTTGCCTCACCTTGCCTCGCCTCCCCTCCCCTCGCCTCACCTTGCCTCGCCTCGCCTTGCCCTGCCTTGCCTCCACCCGCCCCCACCCGCCCCAACCCGCCCTGTCTCACCTGGCCCAGTCCTGCCTCACTTCGCCCTGCCCTGCCTCACCCCAAAATGCCCCGGCGTGCCCTGTCTCGCCTGGTCCGGTCCAGCCTTGCGTTCCCTGCCCTACCCTGCTCGGCCTTGCCTTGCCTTGCTTTGACTTGCCTTGCCTTGCCTCACCTCGCTGTGCCTCTCCTCACCTCACCTGCCTCGCCTCTCCTCGCATTGTCTTGCCTCGCCTCACCTCGCCTCGCCCTGCCCTGCTCTGCCTCTCCTCACCTCACCTCTCCTCTCCTCGCCCACCTTGCCTTGCCTCGCCTAGCCTTGCACCGCCTCGCCTTGCCCACCTCGCCCCCACCCGCACCCATCCACCCGAACCTGCTGAGTCTCACCTGGTGCGGTCCAGCCTTGCCTCACCCTGCCCTGCCCTGCCCTGCCCTGCTCGGTCTTGCCTTGCCTTGCCTCGCCTTGCCTCGCATTGCCTTGCCCTGCCTCGCCTCACCATGCCTCGCCTTTCCCTGCCTTGCCCTGACCTGCCCCGATCCACCCCGACCTGCCCTATCTCGCCTGTCCCGTCCCTGCCTCTCCTTGCCCTGCCCTGCCCTGCCCTGCTCGGACTTGCCTTGCCTCTCCTCGCCTCTCCTCACCTCGCCTCAACCTGCCTCGCCCTGCATCGCTTCGCCTCGCCCTGGCTTGCCTCGCCTCTCCTTGCCTCGCCTTGAACTACCTCACCCTGACTCACCCAGACTCGCTTTGACCCACCCTGACTTGCCTGTCCTGTCCCTGCCTCTCCTCGCCCTGCCCTGCCCTTCTCGGCCTTGCCTCGGCTCGACTCGCTTAGCCTCACCTCGCCTAGCCTCTCCTCGCCCTGCCCTGCTCTGCCCTTCTTGGCCTTGCCTCGCCTCGCCCTGCCCTGACCTGCTCTGCCCTGCCCTGCCCTGCCCTGCCCTGCTCAGCCTTGCCTTGCCTCGCCTCGCCCTGCCTCACCTCGCCTCGCCTCGCCTCGCCCTGCCTCGCCTCCCCCTGCCTCCTCTCGCCTTGCCTCGCCTCGCCTTGCCTTGCCCTGCCTTGCCCCGACCCACCCCGACCCGTCTTGTCACGCCTGGCCCTGCTCTGCACTGCCCTGCTCTGCCTTGCCTTGCCTCACCTTGCCTCGCCTTTCCTCGCCTTGTCTCGCCTTGCCTCGCCTTGCATTGCCTCGCCTTGCCTTGCCTCGCCTTGCCTCGCCTTGCCCTGCTCCACCCCGACCCGGCCAGACCCACCCTGACGCGCACTGAGTTGCCTGTCCCGTCCCTGCCTCTCCTCTCCCTGCCCTGATCTGCCCTGCTCGGACTTGCCTTGCCTTGCCTCACCTTGCCTTGCCCTGCGTCGCTTCGCCTCACCCTGCCTCGCCTTGCCTCGCCTTGCATCGCCTTGCCTCGCCTCGCCTCGCCTCGCCTCGCCTCGCCTTGCCTCGCCTCGCCTCACCTTGCCCTGCCCTGCCCTGCCTCAAGCCGACAAGCCCCGACCTGCCGCGACACACCCTGTCTCGCCTGGCCCGGCCCTGCCTCGCCTCGCCCAGCCTTGCCCTGCCCTGCTTGGCCTTGCCTTGGATTGCCTTGACTTGCCTTGCCTTGCCTCGCCTTGCCTCACCCTGCCCTGCTTGGCCTTGCCTTGCATAGCCTTGAATTGCCTTGCCTTGCCTTGCCTCGCCTTGCCTCGCCTTGCCTTGCCTAGCCTTGAATTGCCTTGCCTTGCCTTGCCTTGCCTCGCCTTGCCTCGCCTTGCCTTGCCTAGCCTCGAATCCCCTCGCCTTGTAACGCATCGCCTCGCCCTGTCTCGACCCGACCCGCCCCGGTCTGCCTCGCATAGCTCTGCCCTGCTCGGCCTTGCCTTGTCTTCCATTGCCTTGACCTGCCCTGCCTTCCCTTGCTTTGCCTCACCTTGCCTCCCCTTGCCTCCCCTCGCCTTGCCTCGCCTCAACTCTCCTCACCTCGACTCACCTCGTCTTTCCCTGCCTCACCCCGACCCACTCTAAACCACCCTGTCTCGCCTGGCCCGGCCCTGGTCTCCTCACCCTTCCCTGCCCTGCCCTGACTTGCTCTGCTGTGCCTCACCTCGCCTAGCCTTGCCTCGCCTCCCCTCGCATCAGTTTGACCTGCCTCTCCTCCAACCGCCCTGACCCTCCCTGTCGCGCCTGTCCTGGCCCTGCCTCGCCTCGCCTCTCCCTGCCCTGCCCTGCCCTGCTCGGCCTTGCCTTGCCTCTCCTCGCCTCACCTCACCTCGCCTTGCCTCACCTCACCTCGCCTAGCCTTGACCTGCATCGCCCTGCCTTGGCCCGACCTGCCCCGACCGGACCCGCCTGCCCTATCTTGCCTGACAAGACCCTGCCTCGCCTTGCCCTGCCCTGCCCTGCCCTGCTCGAAGTTGACTTGACTTTCTTTTCCTCGCCTCGCCTCACCTCTCCTCCCCTCGCCTCGCCTCCCCTTGCCTCACCTTGCCCTGCCCTGCCCTGCTCTACCTTGACTTGCCTTGCCTTGCCTTGCCTCGCCTCGCCTCACCTCTCCTCCCCTCGCATCGCCTCCAGTTGACTCACATTGCCCTGCCCTGCCCTGCTCGACCTTTCCTTGCCTTGCCTCCCCTCGCCTCGCCTCGCCTAGCCTTGACCTGCCTCGCCCTGCCATGCCCCAACCTACACCGAACCGCCCTATCTCGCCTGACCAGACCCTGCCTTGCCTCTCCCTGCCCTATCCTGCCCTGCCCTGCTCGACCTTGACTTGCCTCACCTTGCCTCGCCTTACCCTGCCTTGACTTCACCCGCCCCCACCAACCCCAACCAGCCCTATACCGCCTGACCCAGTCCTGCATCGCTCCTTCCTGCCATGCCCTGCATTGCCCTGCCTAGCCTCGCCCTGCCTCGCCTTACCTAGCCAAACCTCGCCTGGTCTTTCCAGGAGAAGGATTTGGAATCTCTTCCAAATATTAAATGAAGAAAAATAAAAGCATGAATGTAATGAAACCGTGTCACTAATACAGCCTGTATTGATGATAAATAAGAAGAAAATCTACATCAGTTCTGACTGTGGAACTTTTCAAGTGTAGTTTGTTCGAGTTCTCTTTTCCTTGAGGAAGATCTATTGTATATCTATTTTTCTGCTACAGCCACGCAGAGCAAATAATAGCAAAAGCTTGTGAAGGAAACTTGGTAATGAGACAGAGAGTATTCTGAAAATGAGCCTCCTACTGAAAAAACCTATAAAAAGCGATAACGTGTGTGTACAATTTTAAAAAGAAGACTATTTTTGAGTCAATAGCTCTTCACAAGGTTTCCTTTTTGAGATTCTACAAGAATTATCTTTAGGAAATCAAAAGCAGGAGAGTTGAAAGGGGTTTGCAGAGGTGATCGTCAAGGCAAAATCGGAGAACAGATAAAAATATTTCTGGAAGATGCCAGCTTGATCTCTAACTGAAAAGTCCCAAATAGGAGATTGCTGCTCCGTAGAGCAGTCAACTCTGCAGATATTTTTAGAATTCAAAAGATCTTACTCATGTTTAACCGAGTAATGTTGCCTGTTAGTTACATGCCTTCTCATAATTAACAATGCAATTATAACTAAAACATAGCCTTCCTGTGATCTTTTAGAAAATCAGCAAGACACCTCTCTCTCTCCTCAGCAGATGAGTACTGTGTTTTGTTCCACTGCTTTGCCAGATGGAGAAGGCTGACAGTAGTCACTGCACGTACAAACCTCACATAGAGCCCAAGCCAGAAACTCAGCTCAGCACACTTTCCTCTTTTAAAAATTATCTCCTAACAGAAACTACATTTTTCATAAGAAATTCACAAGGCAGGCAAGACAATCTTTACTTAGCAAGAACTGCCAAGGTCGGTGTGTTATCAGCACTGCTCCCAGACTAAAGTAGAAAACTCAGCATTGCGCTAGCTATTAAGGAGGCACAGTTTCATTAAATTAATGATTAATTTGTTCTTCAGTTAATATTTGGAATAGATTCCTTTTATTTTCCTGCTGTTCTTGACTTTCAGTGATGGCAATATTAACAGAAAACAACGGAGGCCAGAGAGGGATCTGTAATCAAAAGGAAACGGTGTAGTCTGAAGAGAATCAAGCACATATAAAGAAAGAAATTTAATAAACATCAACATTAGCTAGGTGTTCAAATGCTAATTTCGAAAGTGTTGCATCTATGCATCGTTTAAACCCTGTGTATGTATGCCCTTAGTTATGCTATCAGAATGGTAGAGACTGAAGAGTGTTGTGAAAAGAAAAGAATCTCCTATTTCAAGGAAACTGTGTCTCTCAGAATGGAAAGGAAACACGAGAAACTTCTGTTTGGAATGACATACACGAAGCACAAGTAGAATTGTGCAAGAAATTTAGAGAGATTGCCCACGGCTGAGAGAACAGGCAGAGTCATCAGCAAGAAGCGTATTTGTGCTTGTGCCATGTTGAAATTCAGGCCTGAAGAACTGATCACAACTGTCCTTTCCGTTTGTGCCCATATCACTTCGGTGAAGCATTCTTTCATTACGTCAAGGTGAAATATGCTTCTAGCACTTGCATTTACGGTTGTTGCATTCTATTGCATTTGGGATAGACAACTCAGGAGAAATCAGTATGCATATAGGATAGCTAAGTCTTTTCTGACAAGGAAACGGACAAATGAAAGGAAGCATTTAAATCAACTGATCTACGTAACATTTATCTCTGTGCATGTTAAGGATGAGACCAAAGACATGGGAGGAGGACGCACCATACCACTGTGGTGTTGACTGAGGGCACAAACAGTTGTGAACTGAAGCACTCAGTACATCAGCATAGAAGTGAAAGCTATAAACAGTCATGCTGATGTGATTGCTTGAGTCCGTCTATAGTGAACTGAAAGTGAGAATAGAACATTAAAAATATTTAGGCACCAAATGATAGTAGATGGAATGTGACTCTTCAGACTGTCTAAGAAAGCACAGCAATCCCTCCAGTAGGAACGTGTAAGTTAAGTTCTGTGTTTTATGATTCATATGAACAGAAGTTGTCAGAACACACAAATTCAGAGAAATCAGATGTCATGTCCTTCTCTGACCTCCGTTGTTTATCATTAATATTGCCATCACTGAAAGTCAAGAACAGCAGGGAAAAAAAAAGAATCTATTCCAAATATTAAATGAAGAACAAATTAAGAATGAATGTACTGAAACTGTGCCTCCTTAGTAGCTAGCGCAATGCGGAGTTTTCGACTTTAGTCTGGGAACACTGCTGATGATAGCACACCGATCTTGGCAGTTCTTGCTAAGTAAAGATTGTCTTGCCTGCCTTGTGAATTTCTTATGAAAAATTTTAGTTTCTCTTAGGAGATAATGTTTAAAAGAGGGAAGAGTGCTGAGCTGAGTTTGTGGCTTGGGCTTTATGGGAGGTTTGTACGTGCAGTGACTACTGTCAGCCTTCTCCATCTGGCAAGGCAGGGGAAAAAAACACAGTACTCATCTGCTGAGGAGAGAGAGGTGTCTTGCTGATTTCTGAAAGTTCACAGGAAGGCTATATTTTAATTGTAATTGCATTGTTATTTTTGAGTTATGCGAAGAAGATCTTCTGCTTCATCAGAAGTACTATATGTCCATTTTGACCACAAAACCTGGGTACTTTTGTAGCACGCCTCCATTTTTGACCTAAGAATAAATCATATTTGTCTAGTATCGAGAAAGAAAAGACAGAGGCAAGGCAAAAGAGTCCTCAAATACTTGAAATGTTGCTTTTTAAAATGAAGGAAATGAAGCTGTTTTCTGTATTCACTAAAAGTAGGACAAGAAGGCATGTAACCAACTGGCAACATTACTCTGTTAAGCATGAGTAAGATCTTTCGAATTCTATAAAAGACAGCAGAGTTGACTGCTGTGCAGAGCAGCAATCTCCTATTTGGTACTTTTCAGTTAGAGATCAAGCTGGCATCTTCCAGAAATCTTTTTATCTCTTTTACGATTTTGCCTTGACGATCACCTCTGCAAACCCCTTTCAACTCTCTTGCATTTGATTTCCTGAAGATAAACCTAGTAGAAGCTCAAAAAGGAAACCTAGTCAATAACTATTTACTCAAAAATAGACTTCTTTTTAATAATTGTACAAACAGGTTATAGTTTTTCATAGATTTTTTCAGTAGGAGGCTCCTTTTCAGAATGCTCTCTGTCACATTACCACGTTTCCTTCACAAGCTTTTGCTATTATTTGCTCTGCGTGGCTGTAGCAGAAAAATAGATATACAATAGATCTTCCTCAAGGAAAAGAGAACTCGAACAAACTACACTTGAAAAGTTCCACAGTCAGAACTGATGTCGATTTTCTTTTTATTTATCATCAATACAGGCTGTATTTGTGGCACAGTTTCATTACATTCATGCTTAATTTTTTCTTTAGGTAATAGAATCATAGAATCATAGAATCATAGAATAGTAAGGGTTGGAAAGGACCTTAAGATCATCTAGTTCCAACCCCCCTGCCATGGGCAGGGACACCTTGCCCTAAACAACGTGGCTCAAGGCTCTGTCCAACCTGGCATTGAACACCGCCATGTATGGAGCATCCACAACCTTCCTGGGCAACCCATTCCCGTGCTTCACCACCCTCACTTAAAGAACTTCTTCCTTATATCTAATCTAAACTTCCTCTGTTTAAGTTTGAACCCATTACCCCTTGTCCTACCACTACAGTCCCTAAGGAAGAGTCCCTCCCCAGTATCCTTGTAGACTCCCTTCAGATACTGGAAGGCTGCTATGAGGTCTCCACGCAGCCTCCTCTTCTCCAGGCTGAACAGCCCCAACTCTCTCAGCCTGTCTTCATACGGGAGGTGCTCCAGCCCTCCTATCATCCTCGTGGCCCTCCTCTGGACTCGCTCCAACAGCTCCATGTCCTTGTTATGCTGAGGACACCAGAACTGTACACAGTACTCCAAGTGGGGTCTCACAAGAGCAGAGTAGAGGGGCAGGATCACCTCCTTTGACCTGCTGGTCACGCTTCTTTTGATGCAGCCCAGGATGCGGTTGGCTTAAGTTAAGCTTCTCGTCAACCAACACACCCAAGTCCTTTTCTGCAGGGCTGCTCTGAATCTCTTCTCTGCCCAGCCTGTAGCAGTGCCTGGGATTGCCCCGACCCAGGTGTAGGACCTTGCACTTGGCTTGGTTAATCTTCATAAGTTTGGCATCGGCCCACCTCACAAGCGTGTCAAGGTCCCCCTTGATGGCATCCCTTCCCTCCAGCCTATTAACAGAACCAGACAGCTTGGTGTCGTCGGCAAACTTGCTGAGGGCGCACTCAACCCCACTGTCCATGTCACCGACAAAGATGTTGAACAGGACTGCTCCCAACACCGATCCCTGAGGGACACCACTGGTTACAGGTTTCCAACTGGACTTCAAGCCTTTTACCACAACTCTTTGCGTCTTCGTTCTCACAGTCCCTGCATTTGCTTTCCAAGTCTTGGGTTGTGTGGTCAGAGCATTTGCTGGTGAAGACTGAGGCAAAGAAGTCATTAGAACCTCAGCCTTCTCCAAATCCATGGTAGCCAGTTCTCCTGAGAGCTTCTGGAGAGGGCCTACATTGTCCCTAGTCTGTCTTTTATTTGCTACGAACCTATAGAATCCTTTCCTGTTATCTTTTACGTCCCTTGCCAAACTTAATTCTAGCTGGGCCTTAGCTTTCCTAACCTGGTCCCTAGCTTCTCGGGCAATGCTCCTGTATTCTTCCCAGGCCGCCTGTCCTTGCTTCCACCTTCTATAAGCTTCTTTTTACCCTCTAAGTTTCCTCAGCAGCTCCTTGTCCATTCATGGAGGTCTCCTGGCCCTCCTGCTGCACTTTCTTCTAGTCGGGATGCAACACTCTTGAGCACGTAGCAGGGGATCCTTGAATATTTGGAAGAGATTCCATATCCCTCTCCTGGAAAGACCGGGCGAGGCTTGGCGTGGCAATGCGAGGCAGGGCGAGCAGGGCATGGCAGGGCATGGCAGGACGAAGCGAGGCAGGACTGGGTCAGGCTGGAGAGGGCTGCTTGAGGTAGGTGGGGGCGGGTGGAGTCAAGGCAGGGCAAGGCGAGGCGAGCAAGGGGAGGCGAGGCGAGGTGGGGCGAGGCAGGGTAAGGGGAGGCAAGGTAAGGAAAGTCAAGGTCGAGCAGGGCAGGGCAGGATAGGGCAGGGCGAGGCGAGGCAGGGTCTGATCAGGCGAAATAGGGCGGGTAGGGGCAGGTTTGGGCAAGGCAGGGCGAGGCAGGTCAAGGCAAGGCGAGGCGAGGCAAGGCAAGGAAAGGAAAGGACGGAGCATTTGCTGGTGAAGATGGAGGCAAAGAAGTCATTAAGAACCTCAGCCTTCTCAAAATCCGTGGTAGCCAGTTCTCCTGATAGCTTCCGGAGAGGGCCCATATTGTCCCTAGTCTGTCTTTTATTTACTACGTGTCTGTAGAATCCTTTCCTGTTATCAATTACATCCCTTGCCAAACTCAGGGTTAGCTGGGCCTTAGCTTTCCTAACCTGGTCCCTAGCTTCCCTAACCTGGTCCCTAGCTTTCCTAACCTGCTCCTATATTCTTCCCAGGCTGCCTGTCCTCGCTTCCACCTTCTATAAGCTTCTTTTTTCCTCTGTTTCCTCAGCAGCTCCTTGTCCATCCAGGGAGGTCTCCTGGCCCTCCTGCTGCACTTTCTTCTAGTCGGGATGCAACACTCTTGAGCACGTAGCAGGGGATCCTTGAATATCGACCAGCAGTCTTGGGCCCCCCTGCCCTCTAGGACTGTATCCCATGAAACCTTACTAAGGAGGTTCCTGAAGAGGCCAAAGTCTGCTTTCTTGAAGTCCAGGGCAGTGAGCTTTCTGCACAGTTCGTTGGAAAGATCCATCCTCCTATATTTAGAATGACACAAAGGCATGAAAGGACAAAGCCAAGCCTGGTGAAAGCTAGGGTCTCCCTACGGTCACATTCTCATTATCTCTCACCACTTTTTTGTATTTTTTAAAGCATGCTTGCTGTAGTTCTCATTCAGCTATGAAATCGTAAAGTTTAGCAATTTGAAGCACATTAGATTAAAAAGGGAGAAGAAAACTGAGAAATGAATAAACCATGCCGGTTGGATTGCAGGGATTTTGGGGGTGTTTTTTTTGCTGCTGGACAACTATTTCCTTAGCCTGTGTTTTCTTGAGCCCTGAAAAACCATGTTCCGTGTCTTTGCAGGGCTCACCACATCCAAGCACTCAAAACAGGGCACCTCGTGCCAGGAACTTCTGTGTCTCGTTACTGGCTGGCAGTATACACTTCTGCTGAGAACCAGAATTGAGAGAGCAATGCTGTGCAGGAGAGCCACAGTGTGTTCTGCATCTGAAAAGCATGGAAGAAGCTCTGGAACATGGTCTTAAAAACCTCTCTCTCTCTCAAGTCGAAAGCAAGTTCTCCTTAAAGACAAGCCAAGCAGCTCCACAGAAGAGCTCAGTGCAGCATTAAACTTTTGAGGAAGGGCTTGGAAAGGAGGCACTTGTAACATAACCGTCCTTCTACACAGCAGGCAGTAAAAATCATCACCTGCTCTGAATAACTGTTTACCCTCAAAGACTTCTGAGTCCTTTCAAAGCAACAGATTAACAGTTTGGGGAGAAGATCATGGGGAATGAGGAGTGCAAAAACCAACGTTCTCCTGGGTGTAGCCCTGAGACAGGCCTCATATTTACAGTCTGTGCTGGCTCTTCACTTCAGCTGAGTCCTAGTTGGATTTCAAACATCGAGTTTAAATACTCAATGGTTTGTGGCTGATGTCCCTGGGAGGGCAGCGGGTCAGCATCAGACTGAAAGAATCAGAAGATGGTTAAACAGATGAGGACACGGTGCACGAACAGGCTGGCAGCTGCTTAACTTTGTGACCCATATTTCCCAGATGATGTGCTCGGACTTGCTAGATTTTCTTTCTAGCTCGTTGTTCTGCTGAGATACTGCCTTCCACAGGACTGCACAAGACTGCACAAAGTCCATGCTACGGACATCCAGAACTACAAGATACGCACTTGTGTCAACATTTAGACAACCTGCACCATCCAGCTCCCAGACACAAGGCCATGAAAAGACGCCATTTCATGGAGAGATTACTTAGAGGACTTCCCTTTCATTCATATGTTGTGAAGGTATATCAAGTTGCGCCATTTTGTCAGAAAGAGTATGTCCCATCTCATGTAGCTTACAGAAAGTTTCCCTTTATTCCTGGTGAAAAACCTGCACTCCTCTAGGAATGACACAGGAGGCTGCCTGATTTCAGAAGTCGTACCTCAGACACGGTCACTCCATTTATATGTAAGGTAACACCCAATTAAAAGGGTGCCACTTAATTTTGGGGTGCCCATTTTGGGAGTGTTCCTCACTTATGGTGTGCCTCTCAAGGCTTGCCCCCATTTTCAGGTGCTCCCAATTTCCCTCATTCAGGGGTACCCCTGCATTTACCTCCCCATTTTTGACTCTTGTACTGTCTGGGGGCAGTTCCAGTGCTTAACAATGGAAAGTAGGACCCAGCAACATCTCCTGTCCTGGCACTGTTGCTGTGGGAGCACAGGGGCTCCCGCGGGCACTGCCGCAGTCAGGATTGGGCAGGGGTGGCCAGAGCACAGCAGCTCCTTCCCACCTTCTGCAATGCCCGGTGGGCTTCTGGGCTGTGCCTGCGCCTGCCAGGGACTTTGTCACCTTCCAGAATGCATTGCCAGAGCCCAGCAGAGCACTGGAGCGTTCCGCAATGCCCGGCGCTGGCCTGGGCTTTAGCAGAGCCCACCCAGACCCCTCCTGCCTTCTGCAATGCCCGGTGGGCTTCCGTGCCAGTTGCTGTAGCCAGGCAGGTCCCCTTGTGCTGAGCTCCCAGGGACAGCACCAGCAGCTGCACTGCCCAGGGGCTGCTCCTGCCTTCAAACCTTCTCCGCACCTCTCACACCAGCAGCTCCTGCACACACAAGGCTCCTACTTCACCCCCAGCACCTCTGCAGGCAGAGCTGAGCTCCAAGCACATGAACGAGTCCAGGGCCTCCACCTCACCTCTCCCCTGCTCTTCCAGCTGGGATGGCACCAGCACATCTTCTGGCAGCTGCTCTTCCCTTTAGAGCACACACCCACATCGTGTTTCAAGCAAACACTGAAGTAGGATTGAAAAGTCAAAGAACACGTACCTGGATGCGCAGGGCAGCCCGTGGAGATGCAGCCTCCCGACGGAGGGGTCTCCTCTGCACTGGTTCCTGCAGAGCTCTTGCTCCTTAAAAAGCCCACGCTCACCGGGGGGGCCCCCGTCACAATGGGCGTCTCCACAGCGACCGCCACGCCTTTGTGATGGCGGCAGCATCGTGCCCATGGCCACTGGGCACCCAGGGGTGCTCCGGGAGTCGCTCCAGAGCAGGGCTTCCCTCTGCACCATGTGAGGGCCACGACAAGCCAGGTCCCTTGTGCCGGGGCTGGCTGCAGGGTGTGAATGTGGGTGTGCAGGCAGGGGTGCCCAGCGCTGTCCTTGCGAGCAGGGTCCGCCTGCCAGGGTCAGCTCTCAGCTTGCCTGGGAGCTCCCCAAGGTGCTGGAAGAAAAGCTGGGGGAAAGCACTGACCCCAGCAGGGCAGCTGAAGTGTGCTGCTGCTGTAGAGAGGGTGCTGTGTGGGTCAGGGTTGGTTACTCACAGCTCCAGGTCAGGCCAGGACATTTCCAAGGGGATTTTCCATGGCAAACCTCATGGCAGGGCTTGCTAGAAAGACAAGGAGCTTTTCTGAGCCCGTGTTGTCCTGAAACAGTTTCCTTTTTGTGATGAATTTGGAGGTAGAAATGAAAAGGAGCTCTCATGCTTCAACAAGTCTCTGAGAGTCCTGAGGTGGAACTTTGAGTGACCAGCAGGTCTGATATGAGCATCCTGACATGACTTCAGCCACTCCTCGGCCTATGGACAGCACCAGCATCATCCATCCAGCTTGGTCTGACCTGCCCTTCTCCACCTGCAAACAGGAACACGTGCCCAGGCAGTTCCCTTAAAATAGGCAGGTTTGTGGAGGAGCAAGGTGAGTGCAGAGAGGTTCACATGAGGTCTGTGGGCACTCACAGGGAAAGACATGGGCCAGGGAAACCCCTCCCAGCTGGAAACTCTCCAGATAGAAGCGGTATGATCTGGGAAAGGGAGAAAACTAAACCCAGAAGTGCTGTGGCAGGGAGAATTCAGAACTACCCGTGTGAGCCCTTCCGTGCAGAGCCCTTCCTCTGAGCAAGCCCCCTTGGCTCCTCTGCCTCCCAGCACAGCTCTGCCCTCAGGGCTGGGGGTCCAAGGCGTCAACCCCCGCCCCTGCAGGCAGAGCTCCCGCAGAGCCCGTTACTCCCCCTCACCCCCCAGCGCATCCACCCAATAGATTTGTTAAAGATTTGATGAATTATTTGTTCATGGATTCATGCATTCATGAATTCATCCTTTCATTCCTTTGTCTGTTTCTTTCTTTTTACTGAATCCAGGTTCGAGGTTTTTTAAGTTTTTTCTTTTAATTTTTTTTATTTTTTTATTCATTCATTCATGTTTTTATCTATGTATCTATGTATGTATCTATCTATGCATCTATGTCTATGTATGTATATATGTGTCTATATATGTATCTATGTATGTGTATATATATGTATGTATGTACGTATCTATCTGTATATCTCTTGCCCTCCCTCCTCAAAAATCGCCTGCCGGCCCCGCATCCCCCCCACCCCCGTCCTCCCCTCCTTCCCATCCCGGTGGGAAGGCTTCTGTGTAAAGGAACACACACGCACCCCATTTCTTTTTGTATTCTCTTTCCCTTTCTCTCTCGGGTTCTGGTCTCGGTCTCCCCGTCCCTCCCTCCCGCTCTCCTTTACCATCCACCTTCATTGGATCCTGTTTCTCGTGGCCGGGAGCCCGCCCATCTCTCCCGCCCCGCAATATTCCGGCTCTGCCATTGGGAAGGGGGGCTGGGGGGTTTGGAGGTGTCGGGGCCGAGCGCAATGCCCGCGGGCATGCTGGGCAGCGCTGGCTGCAAAAGAGAAGGCGGCGGCACTGCCACCAGCGGAACAAACCCAGTTCATGTCTGTCTGCGGGGGCGCGCGGAACCCCCCGAGAGGCCCCTGGACCGACAGAACCCCAGTCCCAGCCTGTGCGTGCATGTGTGAGTGTGTGTGTTCGTGTGTGCGTGTGTGTGTGCGTCTGTGTGTGCATGTGTGTGCATGTGCGCGTGTGTGCACATGCGTATGTGTGCACATGCATGCGCGTGTGTAAGCACGTGCATGTGTGAGCCCTTGCATGTGTGCGTCTGTGCCCCTGTACGTGCGTTTGTGTGCCTGCATGCGTATGCTCGTGTGTTTGCGTGTTTTGGTGTGCGCGTGTGTACATGCTCCACAGGGGGTGGGTGCAGGCTGTGGTGCCTGCAGAACCCCAGCTGCATCGGCTGCTGTATTTCAGCATCAACCAAAACCAGCCTCAATGGCAGGGAACAAGGGCGAGTGATGTGACAATGCGGGGGAACAACCTCGACCCCCAAAGCACACGCCCCGCTGTGCACACACAGACCCGCCCCCCCCCAACCCAGTAAGCAAAACCCACACCACACAACCCAGATCTGTTGCCGGAGGCCACTGCCTCTGCCCTCTCAAACCCCCACCGCCAGGGAGAGGGTGTCCCGGGGAGAGGGGGAGGGTGAGGAAAAAAGAAAACCCAAACCATTCCACCAAACCAACACCAAATCAGCTGCGAGCACTGGGCAGCGCCTGGCCGCCGCCTCCCACCGGTCTCGCAAGGAAATGCGAGGCAAGGAAATGCAAGGCAAGTGAAGGCAAGGAAAGGCCAGGCAAGGCAAGGCGAGGCGAGGTGAGGCCAGGTAAGGCAAGGCAAGGCAAGGCAAGGTGAGGGGCGGCAATGCAAGGCAAGGAAAGGAAAGACCAGGCGAGGTGAGGAGAGGTGAAGCGAGGCGAGGTGATGAGAGGCGAGGCAGGGTGAGGTGAGGCAGGGCAAGGCAGGGCGAGGCGAGGCGAGGAGAGCCGAGGTGAGGCAAGGCAAGGCAAGGCAAGGCAAGGCAAGGCAAGGCCGAGCAGGGTAGGGCAGAGCAGGGTAAGGCGAGGCGAGGCGAGGTGAGGTGAGGCAAGGCAAGGCCAAGCAGGGTATGGCAATGCGAGACAGGGAGCTCCGGGGCGGGTCGTGTTGAGGCAGGGCAAGGCGAGGCAAGGCGAGACTAGGCTAGGTGAGCTGAGGCGAGGCGAGGAGAGGCGAGGCGAGGAGAGGCAAGGCGAGGAGAGGGAAGGCAAAGCAAGGCAAGGTAAGGCAAGGCAAGGCAAGTCAAGGCTGAGCAGGGCAGGTCGGGGCTGGGTAGGTCAAGGCGAGGCGGGAGCGGGCCAGGCGAGACAGGGCGGGTCGGGGCAGTCGGGGCGAGGCAGGGCAGGGCAAAGCAAGGCAGGACTGGGCCAGGTGAGACAGGGCTGTTTGGGGCGGGTGGGGGTGGGTGGAGGCAAGGCAAGGCAGGGCAAGTTGAGGCAAGACAAGGCAAGGCAAGGCAAGACCGAGCAGGGCAAGGCAAGACCGAGCAGGGCATGGCAATGCGAAGAAGGGCAGGAAGAAGCCAGGTGAGACAGGACGGGTTGGGGCCTGTGAGGGCAGGTGGAGGCAAGGCAGGGCAAGGTGAGTCGAGGCAAGGGGAGGTGAGGGGAGGCGAGGCAAGGCGAGAGGAGGCTAGGCGAGGCAGGGCACGGCAGGGCAGGGAGAGGCAAGGCAGGGCCAGGCAGTCGAGACAGGGTGGGTGGGGGCAGGTCGGGGCGAGGCAGGGCAAGGCAAAGCAAGGCAAGGGGAGGCGAGGGGAGGAGAGGCGAGGCAAGGCGAGGCAAGTCAAGGCAAGGCAGGGCAAGGCAAGGCCGAGCAGATCAGGGCAGGTCGAGGCGACGCAGGGCGGTTAGGGGCTAGACGAGGTGAGGAGAGGCAAGGCGAAGCAAGGCAAGGCCAGCAACGCAAGTCAAGCCCAGGCAAGGCAAGGCAAGGCGAGGCAAGTCCGAGCAGGGCAGGGCAGGGCAAGCCAAGGCAGCGCCTGGCCAGGTGAGACAGGGAGGGCCGGGGCGAGGCACGGCGAGGCAAGGCAGGGCAGGGCAAGGCGAGGCAAGGCGAGGCGAGGCGAAGCAAGGCAAGGCGAGGCAAGGCAAGGAATGGCACAGCAGTGCAGGGCAGGGCAGGGCAGGGCAGGGCAAGGTGAGGCAGGACCGGGCCAGGCGAGACAGGGCGGGTCGGGGGCGAGGCAAGGCAAGGCAAGGCAAAGCAAGGCAAGGCCGAGCAGGGCAGAGCAGGGCAGGGCAGGGCAGGGCAGGGCAAGGCGAGGCAGGGCGTATCGGGGCGAGACAAGGCGGGTTGCGGCGAGGCAAGGCAAAGCAAGGCAAGGAGAGGCGAGGCGAGGCAAGGCGAGGCAAGACAAGGCAAGGCCCAGCAGGGCAGGGCAGGGCAGGACAGGGCAAGGAGAGATAGGGCCAGGCCAGATGAGACACTGCAGGTAGGGGCTGGTTGGAGCGAGGCAGGGAAGGCGAGGCTAGGCGAGATGAGACGAGGTGAGGCAAGTCAAGGCAAGGCCAGGCCGAGCAGGGGAGGGCAGGGCAGGGCGAGGCGAGGCAGGGCCGGGACAGGCGAGACAGGGCAGGTCGGGGCGGGTTGCAATGAGGCAGGGAAAGGAGAGGCGAGGCAAGGCAAAGCGAGGCGAGGCAGGGCAATGCGAGGCGAGGTGAGACGAAATGACGTGAGCAGGGCCAGGCGAGGCGAGGCGATACAAGGCAAGGCAAGGCGAGGCAATGCAAGGCAAGGAAAGGCAAGGCAATGCAAGGCAAGGAAAGGCAAGGCAAGGCCGAGCAGGGCAGGGCTGGGCGAGGCGCAGCAAGGTGATGCGCAGAGAGGTGAGGAGAGGCAAGTTGAGGCAAGGCGAGACAATGTGAGGCGAGCTGAAGAGAGATTAAACGAGGCAAGGCAAGGCAAGGCAAGGCAGGCCGACCAGGGCAGGGTAGGGCCGGGACAGGCGAGACAGGGCAGGTCAGGGCGGGTCGGGGCGTGACAGGTCGAGGCAGAGCAAGGCGAGGTTAGACAAGGCGAGGCGAGGCGAGGCAAGGCAGGGCGAGGCAAGGCAAGGCAGGGCAGGTTCCGGCAGGTCGGGGCAGGTTGGGGCGAGGCAGGGCAAGGAGAGGCAAGGCGAGGCGAGGCAAGGCGAGGCGAGGTGAGGTGAGGCGAGGTGAGCCGATGTGACGCAATGCGATTCAGGGCGAAGCAAGTTGAGGCAGGAGAGGCAGGGAGAGGCAAGGCGAGGAGTGGCGAGGCGAGGCAAGGCGAGGCAGGGCGAGGTAATGTGAGGCGAGGCATCGCCTCACCTCACCTCGCCTCACCTTGCCCTGCGCGCCCTGCCTTGCCTTGCCTCGCCATGGCTCGCTTCGCCTCACCTCACATCACCTCGCTGTGCCTCGCCTCACCTCACCTGCCTAGCCTCGCCTCACCTCGCCTCGTGTTGCCTCGCCTCGCCTCGCCTTGCCTCGCCTCGCCTCTCCTCGCCTTGCATTGCCTCGCCTCTCCTCGTCTTGCCCTGCTTCGCCCCAACCTGGCCAGACCCACGCAGACCCACCCTTACTCACCTGTCCCGTGCCTGCCTCTCCTAGCCCTGCCCTGCCCTGCTATGACTTGCCTCGCCTCGCCTCGCGTCGCCTTGCCCTGCCCTGCCTTGCCCTGACCCGCCCCGACTTGCCCCGACACACCCTGTCTCGCCTGGCACGGCCCTGCCTTGCCTGGCCCTGCCCTGCTCGGCCTTGCCTTGACTTACCTTGCCTTGCCTTTACTTGCCTTGCCTCTACTTGCCTTGCCTCGCCTCGCCTCGCCCTGCTCTACCCTGCCCTGCTAGGCCTTGCCTTGCATTGCCTTGACTCGCCTTGCCTTGGCTGTCCTTACCTCGCCTTGCCTCAGCTCGCCTTGCCTCTCCTAGCCTCGAATCCCCTCACCTTGTAACGCATCGCCTCGCATCGCCTCGCCTCGCCCTGCCTCACCGTGCCTCGCCTCACCTCGCCTCGCCTCGCCCTGCCTCCACCCGCCCTGACCCGCTCTATCTCGTTGGGCCTGGCCGTGCCTCGCCTAGCCCTGTCCTGCTCGGCCTTGCCTTGCCTTGCATTGCCTTTGCTTACCTTGCCTTGCCTTGCATAGCGTTTACTTCCCTTGCCTTGCCTCGCCTCGCCTCGCCTCACCTCCTCTTGCCTTGCCTTGCCCCGAACCTCCTCGACCTGCCCCGACCATCCCTGACTCGCCCTGACGCTCCCTGTCTCCCCTGGCCCGGCCATGTCTCGCCTCGCCCAGCCCTACAGTGTCTTTTTCGGCCTTGCCTCGCCTCACCTTGCCTCGCCTCGCCCTGCCTCACCTCACCTTGCCAATCCCTGCCCTGCCCTGCACTGCCCTGCTCGGCCTTGACTTGCCTTGCCTTGCCTCACCTTGCCTTGCCTCACCTTGCCTTGCCTCACCTTGCCTTGCCTCACCTTGCCTTGCCTTGCCTCGACTTGCCTTGCATTGCCTTGCCTTGCCTCGCCTCGCCTTGCCTCGCCTTGCCTCGCCTTGCCTTGCCTTGCCTCGCCTCGCCTCGCCTTGCCTTGCCTTGCCTCGCCTCCCCTCGACTTGCCTCACCTTGTCTTGCCCTGCCTCACCCCGACCTGCCTGGACCTTCCCCGATCCATCCTGTTTCACCTGTCCCAGCCATGCCTCGCCTCAAATCTCCTCGCACTGCCCTGCCCTGCTCTTCTCGGCCCTGTCTCACCTCGCCTCAACTCATCTCGCCTCAACTCCCCTTGCCCTTGCCCTGCTGTCCTTGCTTTGGCTTGCCTTGCCTTGGCTTGCCTCGCCCCACCTCGCCTCGCCTCCCCTTGCTCGCATCGCCTTGCCCTGCCTAGACTTCACCCGCCCCCACCTACCTCAAGAAGCCCTCTCCTGCCTGACCCAGTCCTGCCACGCTTCGTCCAGCCATGCCCTGCCATGCCCTGCTCGCCCTGCCTTGCCCTGCCTTGCCTCGCCCTGCCTCGTCTTACTTCGCCAAGCCTCGCCTGGTCTTTCCAGGAGAGGGATATGGAATCTCTTCCAAATATTAACTAAAGAAAAAATTAAGCATGAATGTAATGAAACTCTGCCACCTTACAGTCTGTATTGATGATTAATAATAAGAAAATCTACATCATTTCTGAATGTGGAACTTTTCATGCGTAGTTTGTTCGAGTTCTCTTTTCCTCGAGTTCTCTTTTCCTCATTATCTCCTAAGAGAAACTGCATTTCTCATAAGAAATTCAAAAGGCGGGCAAGACAATCTTTACTTAGCAAGAACTGCCAAGATCGGTGTGTTATCAGCACTGCTTCCAGACTAAACTCGAAAACTCAGCATTGCGCTAGCTACTAAGGAGGAGAAAGATGACTGCTACTGTTGAACCCAAGACAACGCTTTCTGGAAGCACACGTAGCACACGTAGAATTGTACTAGTCTTTTAGATAGTTGCCCACGGCTGATATAGTACAGGCAGAGTCATCAGCAAGAAGCGTATTTGTGCTTGTGTCAGGTTGAAATTCAGGCCTGAAGAACTGATCACAACTGTCCTTTCCGTTTGTGTCCATATCATTTCGGTGAAGCATTATTTCATTACGTTAAGGAGAAATATGCTTCTAGCACTTGCATGTATTTTTGTTGCATTCTATTGCATTTGGGATAGAGAACTCAGGAGAAATCAGTATGCAGACAGATAGGATAGCTAAGTCTTTTCTGACAAGGAAACAGAGAAATGAAAGGAAGCATTTAAATCAACTGATCTCCGTAACATTTATCTCTGTGCATGTTAAGGATGAGCCCAAAGACATGGGAGGAGGACACACCATAACACTGTGGTGTTGACTGAGGGCACAAACAGTTGTGCTGGTGTGATTGCTTGAGTCCGTCTAAGTGAACAGAAAGTGAGAAAAGAACTATAAAAATATTTAGGTACCAAATAATGGTAGATGGAATGAGACACTTCAGACTGCTTAAGAAAGCACAGCAATTCCTCCAGTAGGAATGTGTAAGTTAAGTTCTGTGTTTTATGATTCATGCGAACAGAAGTTGTAAGTACACACAAATTCAGAGAGATCAGATGTCATGTCCCTCTCTGGTCTCCGTTGTTTTCTGTTAATATTGCCATCACTGAAAGTCAAGAACAACAGGAAAAAAAAAGAATCTCTTCCAAATATTAAATGAAGAACAAATTAAGCATGAATGTAATGAAACTGTGCCTCCTTAGTAGCTAACGCAATGCTGAGTTTTCTTCTTTAGTCTGGGAACACTGCTGATAACAGACTGATCTTGGCAGTTCTTGCTAAGTAAAGATTCTCTTGCCTTCCTTGTGAATTTCTTATGATAAATGTAGTTTCTCTTAGGAGATAATGTATAAAAGAGGGAAGTGTGCTGAGCTGAATATCTGGCTTGGGCTCTATGGGAGGTTTGTACGTGCAGTGACTACTGTCAGCCTTCTCCATCTGGCAAAGCAGTGGAACAAAACACAGTACTCATCTGCTGAGGAGAGAGAGGTGTCTTGCTGATTTTCTGTAAGTTCACAGGAAGGCTAAGTTTTAGTTATAACTGCATTGTTAATTATGATAAGGCATGTAACTAACTGGCAACATTACTCTGTTAAACATGAGTAAGATCTTTTGAATTCTAAATATATCTGCAGAGTTGACTGCTCTACGGAAAAGCAATCTCCTATTTGGGACTTTTCAGCTAGAGATCAAGCTGGCTTCTTCCAGAAATCCTTTTATCTGTTCTACGATTTTGCCTTGACGATCACCTCTGCAAACCCCTTTCAACTCTCTTGCTTTTGATTTCCTAAAGATAAATCTAGAAGAAGCTCAAAAAGGAAACCTAGTCAAGAACTTTTTAATCAAAAATAGACTTCTTTTCAATAATTACTACAATCAGGTTATAGGTTTTCATAGATTTTTAGAGTAGGAGGATCATTTTAAGAATGCTCTCTCTCACATTAACTATTTTCCTTCACAAGCATTTGCTATTTTTTTGTCTACGGGGCTGTAGCAGAAAAATAGGTATAAAATAAAACTTCCTCAAGGAAAAGAGAACTCGAAAAAACTACACATGAATATTTCCACTGTCAGAACTGATGTAGATTTTCTTATTATTTATCATCAATACAGGCTGTATTAGTGACACGGTTTCATTACATTCATGCTAAGTTTTTTCTTCAGTTAATATTTGGAAGAGATTCCATATCCCTCGCCTGGAAAGACCAGGCGAGGTTTGGCTAGGTAAGGCGAGGCAGGGCCAGGCTAGGCAGGGCAAGGCAGGGCAAGACGAGGAAAGGCAAGGCTATGCAGGGCATGGCAGGGCATGGCAGGAAGGAGCGAGGCTGGACTGTGTCAGGCGGGAGAGGGCTGTTTGGGGTTGCTGGGGGCGGGTGAAGTCAAGGCAGGGTAAGGCGAGGCAAGGTAAGGCAAGTCAAGGTCGAGCAGGGCAGGGCAGGATAGGGCAGGGCGAGGCGGGGCAGGGTCTGGTCAGGCGAGATAGGGCGGTTCGGTGCAGGTTGGGGTACGGCAGGGCGTGGCAGGTCAAGGCTAGGCGAGGCGAGGCGAGGCGAGGCAAGGCAAGTCAAGGTAGAGCAGGGCAGGGCAGGGCAAGATGAGGCAGGGTCTGGTCAGGCAAGATAGGGCAGTCGGGTCCGGTCGGGGCAGGTCGGGCCAAGGCAGGGCGAGGCAGGTAAAGGCTAGGGGAGGTGAGGTGAGGCAAGGCTAGGCGAGGTGAGGAGAGGCGAGGCAAGATGAGGCGAGGCAAGATGAGGCAAGGCAAGGCCAAGCAGGGCAGAGCAGGGCAGGGCAGGGCAGTGAGAGGCGAGGCGAATCAGGGCAGGGCCAGGCAAGACATGGCGGGTCGTGATGTGCCAGGGCGAGGCAGGGCAAGGCGAGGCGAGGCGAAGCGAGGCGAGGCAAGGCAAGGCAGGGCAAGGTCGAGCAGGGAAGGGCAAGGTGAAGCAAAGGGAGGCGCGGCGAGGAGAGGCAAGGCAAGGCAATTCAAGACAATTTCGAGTGGGGCAGGGCAGGGCAGGGCGAGGCGAGGCATGGTCTGGTCAGGCGAGATTGGGCGGGACGGGGCAAGGCAGTGCGAGGCAGGCCAAGGCTAGGCGAGGTGAGGCGAGGCAAGGCTAGGTGAGGTGAGGCGAGGAGAGGCAAGGCAAGGCCCAGCAGGGCAGGCTGAGGCGAGGCGAGGCAGGGCCGGGCCAGGCGAGACAGGGAGGGTCAGTGCGGTTGGAGGAGAGGCAGGTCAAAGTGATGAGAGGGGAGGCGAGGCAAGGCTAGGCGAGGTGAGGCACAGCAGAACAAGTCAGGGCAGGGCAGGGGAGGATGAGGAGACCAGGACTGGGCATCGGTGCGAGCATCGGTGCGGGCTGTGTTGAGGCAGGTCAAGGCGAGCCAAGGCGAGGCAGGGCAAGGCGAGGCAAAGCAAGGCAAGGTAAGGCTAGGCTAGCCGGGTCACGGGAAGGCAAAGCAAGGCAAGGTAAGGCAAAGGAAGGCAAGGTAAAGCAAAGCAAGGCAAGGTAAGGCAAGGCAAGTTAAGGCAAAGCAAGTAAAGTGAAGGCAAGGAAAGTCAAGGCCAAGCAGGGCAGGTCTGGGCTGGGCAGGGCGAGGCGAGGTAGGACTGAGCGAGGCGAGACAGTGCGGATCAGAGTGGGTAGGGGAGGGTCGGGGAGAGGCATGGCAATGCAAGGCAAGCGTGGCAGCTTGATGCGAGGCGAGATGAGGCGAGGCAAGGTAAGGCAAAGAAGGGCAGGACAGGGCGAGGTGTGGCAGGGCTGGTCCAGCCGAGGCAGGGCTGGTCACGGCCGGTCGGGGTGATGCAGTTCAAGGCGAGGCAAGGCAAGGCGAGGTGAGGTGAGGCAAGGGAAGTCGAGGTGAGGCAAGGCGAGGCAAGGCAAAGCGAGGAGAGGCGAGTTGGGTCTAGGTGAGGCGAGGATAGGAGAGGCAAGGCGAGGCGAGGTGAGTCTCTGCCCTGCCTTGCCTCGCCCTGCCCTGCTGGGTCTTGCCTTGCCTTGCCTAGCCTTGCCTTGCCTTGATTTGCCTTGCCTTGCCTAGCCTTGCCTTGCCTTGTTTTGCCTTGCCTTGCCTAGCCTTGCCTTGCCTTGCCTCGCCTTGCCTTACCTTGCCTTGCCTTGCCTCGCCTCTTCTTGCCTGGCCTCACCTCACCTCCACTTTTCCTACCTGGCCCCACCCACCCTGACCCGCTCTATCTCGCCTGGCCCGGCCCTGCCTCGCCTTGCCCTGCCCTGCCCTGCCCTTCTCGGCCTTGCCTCGCCTGTCCTCACCTCGGGTCGGGGCACGTCGTGGTGAGGCGAGGCAAGGCGAGGTGAGGCGAGGCAAGGTCGAGAAGGGCAGGACAGGGCGAGGCGCCCCGACCCATCCTGTCTCACATGGCCCGGCCCTGCCTCGCCTCGCCCTGCCGTGACCTGCCCTGCTCCCACTTGACTTGCCTTCCCTTGCCTTGCCTCACCCTGCCTCGACCTCCGTCGCCTTGCATTGCCCTGGCTCGCCTCGCCTCGCCTTGCCTAGCCTTGCCTGGCCTTGCCTTGCCTTGCCCTGCATGGCACCGTCCTGCCCCGGCCTGTACCGACCAGCCCTGTGTCATCTGGCCCAGCCCTGCCTCGCTTCGCCCTGCTCTGCACTGCCCTGCTCGGCTTTCCCTAGCCTTGCCTCGCCTTGCCTCACCTCGCATTGCCTCGGCCTCACCATGACTCGCCTCGCCCTGCCTTGCCCTGCCTCGCCCTGCCTCGACCCGCCCCGGCCCGCCATGCCTCACCGGACCCCGCCCTGCCTCCCCCAGCACTGCCCTGCCCTGCCCTGCTCGGCCTTGCCCTGCCTCGAACCGACCCGTCAGGACCCGCGCCCTATTGCCTGGCCCTGCCCTGCCTCACCTCACCTCGTCTTGCCTTGCCTTGACCCGACTTCTCCTGAGTTCTCTATCCCAAATGCAATAGAATGTAACAACACTAAATGCAAGTGCTTGAAGCATATTTCTCCTTAACGTAATGAAATAATGCTTCACCGAAATGATATGGACACAAACGAAAAGGACAGTTGTGATCAGTTCTTCAGGCCTGAATTTCAACACGGCACAAGCACAAATACGCTTTTTGCTGATGAATCTGCTGTGTTCTCTTGTTATTCACAGAAGTGTACGAATAAAATGCACTATTTTAAATGTCATTTACAGAGGCGCAGTCACCAGGCGTATCTTTGGTAACTGTGCAAAAAGAATGGGATACATTTTCTTCCTTGACGTTTTACATATGAAAAAAATACTTGACTATAGAGTCGACATGCACAAAAAGTAGGTAGAGAGACTGCTAGTTTTTTTTGAAATCCAGAGCTCAAACAGTTTTAAACTAGCCTTCCTTTGTATCTTTCCAGGATGTAGCATTTGGAAACAATTCCCCATCGTGAAGTCCAGTAAAACAAAGATTTTCTAAAAGGTACTGTTTCAGTCAAAAACCTACCACAGCACTCACTGTTTATCTTTACGGAGAACGTCACAGTATATTTTCTTATCTAGGTGTATTTTGATTAATAGGGACTATTCAATTTCTAAAGAAAAAGAAACATCAGCTTACATCAGGTTCTTCTTCTAGGCCCTGTTCGCTTGTAAAAGACAAAAAGCATCTCTGCATTATAGAAGAAAAGATCCTCTTTAGACATTCTTGAAGATGACAGCTGAGAATCAGAGAGGAAAAAGACAAGGCATTCAGTTACACTGCAAAATTTTAGCTGCAGCATTCTAGCTAGTCAGTTAGAACTTAGAACTTTTGAAAAGCAAATTCAGGTTTGTAGCTGACGGTAAGAGGAAATGTCTGTAATTTGGTTGCGAGCGAGCATATATCATTCAGATTCAAAAGAAAGTATTCCTGTTGCTTAAAATATTTAGTTTCCTCTGAGTGGAGAGCAAAGACTACCACTGTTACAGCGAAGTGTAAGCAGCAATTCTAGAAACAAAACTAGAAACCACTTTCTCGAGAAAGAACAGTTCAAATTTGGCAGTTGATACATATGAAAGTAAATCACAAATAGAAAAAGAAAGTGCTATGTGATATTACGCAGAAAGTGTTGTCCTGGGTTCAACAGTAGCAGTCATCTTTATCCTCCTTCGGAGCTAGGGCAATGAGGAGTTTTCGACTTTAGTCTGGGAGCAGTGCTGTTAAGACACCGGACCTTGCCCTTCTTGCTAAGTAAAGATTGTCTTGCCTGCCTTATGAATTCCTTATGAGAAAGGTAGTCTCAGGAGATAAAGTGGAAAAGAGTGAAGTGAGCTGAGCTGAGTGTGTGGGTTGGGCTCTATGTGAGGTTTGTACGTGCAGTGTCTACTGTCAGCCTTCTCCATCTGGCAAGGCAGAGGAATAAACAAAGTACTCTTCTGCTGAGGAGAGAGAGGTGTCTTGCTGATTTTCTGAAAGTTCACAGGAAGGCTATGTTTTAGTTATAATTGCATTGTTTTTTACGAGTTATGCGAAGAAGATCTTCTTCTTCATCAGAAGTACTATATGTCCATTTTGACCACAAAACCTCGGTACGTTTGTAGCAAGCCTCCATTTTTGACGAAAAAATAAATTAAATTTGGTTAGTATCGAAAAAGAAAAGAGAGCTACAAGTCAAAACATTCCTCAAATACTTGAAATGTTGCTTTAGAAAACGAAGGAAATGAAGCTGTTTTCTCTATTCACTAAAAGTAGGACAAGAAGGCATGAAACTAACAGGCAACATTACTCTGTTAAACATGAGTAAGATTTTTCGAGTTCTAAAAAAGACAGCAGAGTTGACTGCTGTGCGGATCAGCTAACTCCTATTTGGAAATTTTCTGCTAGAGATCAAGCTGGCTTCTTCCAGAAATCTTATTATCTCTTCTACGATTTTGCCTTGACGATCACCTCTGCAAACCCCTTTCAACTCTCCTGCGTTTTTTTCCTTCAGACAAACATAGAGGAAGCAAAAAAAGGAAAACTTGTCAAGAACTATTTACTCAAAAATAGACTTCTTTTTAAAAATTTTACTCACACGTTATAGGTTTTCATAGATTTTTTCAGTAGGAGGCTCATTTTCAGAATACTCTCTGTCACATTACCACGTTTCCTTCACAAGCATTTGCTATTATTTGGTCTAAGGGGCTTTAGCAGAAAAATAGATATACAATAGAACTTTCTCAATGAAAAGAGAACTCGAACAAACTACACATTAAAATTTCCACAGTCAGAACTGATGTAGATTTTCTTCTTATTTGTCATCAACACAGGCTGTATTAGTGGCACGGTTTCATTACAATCATGCTTAATTTGTTCTTCGGTTAATATTTAGAAGAGATTCTTTTTTCCCTGCTCTTCTTGACTTTCAGTGATGGCAATATTAACAAAAAACAACGGAGACCAGAGAGGGATATGACATCTGATCTCTCTGAATTTGCGTGTTTTTACAATTTCTGTTCGCATGAATCATAAAACACAGAACTTAACTTACACATTCCTACTGGAGGAATTGCTGTGTTTTGTTAGGCGGTCTGAAGCATCACTCTCCGTCTACCATCATTTTGTACCTAAATATGTTTATAGTTCTATTCTCAGTTTCATTTCACTTAGTCAGACTCAAGCAATCACACCAGCATTACTGTTTACAGCCTTCACTTCTATGCTGATGTACTGAGTGCTTCATTCACAACTGTTTTGTGCCCTCAGTCAACACCACAGTGATATGGTGCGTCCTACTCCCATGTCTTTGGTCTCATCCTTAACATGTACAGAGATAAATGTTACGTAGATCAGTTGACTTAAATGCTTCTTTTCATTTGTCCGTTTCTTTGTCAGAAAAGACTTAGCTTTCCTATCTATCTGCATACTGATTTCTCCTGAGTTCTCTATCCCAAATGCAATAGAATGCAACAACACTAAATGCAAGTGCTTGAAGCATATATCACCATAACGTAATAATGCTTCACCGAAATGATATGGACACAAACGAAAAGGACAGTTGTGATCAGTTCCTCAGGCACCATACCACTGTGGTGCTGACTGTGGGCACAAAACAGTTGTGAACTGAAGCACTCAGTACATCAGCATAGAAGTGAAGGCTATAAACATTCATGCTGACGTGATTACTTGACTCCGTCTAAGTGAACTGAAAGTGAGAATAGAACTATAAACATATTTATGTACCAAATAATGGTAGATGGAATGAGACACTTCAGACTGCCTAAGAAACCACATTTTCTCCTAAGAGAAACTGCATTTCTCATAAGGAATTCATAAGGCAGGCAAGACAATCTTTACTTAGCAAGAATTGCCAAGATCGGTGTGTGATCAGCACTGCTCCCAGACTAAAGTCGATAACTCAGCATTGCGCCAGCTACTAAGGAGGAGAAAGATGGCTGCTACTGTTGAACCCAGGACAACACTTTCTGCGTAATATCACATAGCATTTTCTGTTTCTATTTGTGATTTACTTTCTTATGTAACAACTGCCAAATTTGAACTGTTCTTTCTCGAAAAAGTGGTTTCTAGTTTTGTTTCTAGAATTGCTGCTTACACTACGCTGTAACAGTGGTAATCTTTGCTCTCCACTCAGAGGAAACTAAATATTTTAAGCAACAGGAATACTTTCTGTTGAATTTGAATGATATATGCTCGCTCGCAACCAAATTATAGACATTTCCTCAGACCGTCAGCTACAAACCTGAATTTGCTTTTCAAAAGTTCTGTGTTCTTACTGACTAGCTAGAATGCTGCAGCTAGAATTTTGCTATGTAACTGAAAGCCTTGTCTTTTTCCTCTCTGATTCTCAGCTGTCATTTTCAAGAATGTCTAAATAGGATGCTTTCTTCTGTAATGCTGTGATGCTGTTTGTCTTTTACAAGCGAACAGGGCCTAGGATGAGATCCTGATGTAGCTGATGTTTCTTTTTCTTTAGAAATTGACTATTCCTAATTGATGAAAGTACACCAAGATAAGAAACTATATTGTGACGTTCTCCGTAAAGCTAAACAGTGAGTGCTGTGGTAGGTTTTTGACTGAAACCGTACCTTAGGAATGGCTGGGTTGGGACGAGGCACGTCAAGGCGAGGCGAGGCGAGGCGGTGCGAGGCGAGGAGAGGCAAGGCAAGGCAGGGCAAGGCAAAGCAAGGCAATGCAGGGCAAGGCAAGTTAAGGCAAGTCAAGGCCAAGCAGGGCAGGTCAGGGCAGGGCAAAGCGAGACAGGGCCTGGCCATGTGAGACAAGGCAGTTCGGTGCGGGTAGGGCTGTGTCGGGGCGAGGCACGTCAAGCCGAGGTGAGGCGAGGCGAGGCGACGCGGTGTGAGGCGAGGCGAGGCGAGGGGAGGAGAGGCGAGGCAATGTGAGGCGAGGCAATGTGAGGCGAGGCAAGGAGAGGCAAGGCAAGGCAAGGCCAAGAAGGGCAGGGCAGGGCGACGGGAGGCAGGACCGGGCCAGGCAAGGCAGGGCAAGTGGGGGCGGGTCTGGGCGTGGCAGGGCAAGGCGAGGCGAGACGAGGTGAGGCAAGGCAAGACAAGGCCGAGCAGGGCAGGGCAGGGCAGGTCGAGGCGAGGCGAGGCTGGGCAGGTTGGGGTGGGTCGGGACGAGGCAAGGCAGGGCATTGCAAAGCAAGGAGAGGAGAGGCGAGGTGAGGCGAGACAAGGCAAGACAAGGCAAGGCAAGGCCAGGCCGAGCAGGGGAGGGCAGGGCAGGGCGAGGCGAGGCAGGGCCGGGACAGGCGAGACAGGGCAGGTCGGGGCGGGTCGCAATGAGGCAGGGAAAGGAGAGGCGAGGCAAGGCAAAGCGAGGCGAGGCAGGGCAATGCGAGTCGAGGCGAGACGATCCGACGTGAGCAGGGCCAGGCTAGGCGAGGCGATACAAGGCAAGGCAAGGCGAGGCAATGCAAGGCAAGGAAAGGCAAGGCAAGGCCGAGCAGGGCAGGGCAGGGCGAGGCGCAGCAAGGTGATGCGCAGAGAGGCGAGGAGAGGCAAGGTGAGGCAAGGCGAGACAATGCGAGGCGAGCTGAAGAGAGATTAGACGAGGCAAGGCTAGGCAAGGCAAGGCAAGTCAAGGCCGAGCAGGGCAGTGCAGGGCAGGGCAGGGAGAGGAAAGGTGAGGAGAGGCAGGGCGAGGCGAGGCAAGGTGAGGCGAGGCAAGGCCGAAAAAGACACTGTAGGGCTGGGCGAGGCGAGACATGGCCGGGCCAGGGGAGACAGGGAGCGTCAGGGCGAGTCAGGGATGGTCGGGGCAGGTCGACGAGGTTCGAGGCAAGGCAAGGCCTTGCCTCGCCTTGCCTTGCCTCACCTTGCCTTGCCTTGCCTCGCCTTGCCTCGCCTTGCCTTGCCTCGCCTCCCCTCGATTTTCCTCACCTTGTCTTGCCCTGCCTCACCCCGACCTGCCTGGACCTTCCCCGATCCATCCTGTTTCACCTGTCCCAGCCCTGCCTCGCCTCTCATCTCCTCGCACTGCCCTGCCCTGCTCTTCTCGGCCCTGTCTCACCTCGCCTCACCTCATCTCGCCTCCCCTCCCGTTGCCCTTGCCCTGCTAGCCTTGCTTTGGCTTGCATTGCCTTGCCTTGCCTTGGCTTGCCTCGCCTCGCCCTGCCTCGCCTCACCTTGTCCCGCCTTGCCTCAATTCCCCTCACTTCGCCTTGGCCTGCCTTGCCCCAACGAGCATCGACCCACCCCGACCTGCCCTGTCTCGCCTGGCAGGCCCTGCCTCGCCTCGCCCAGCCCTGGCCTGCCCTGCTCAGCCTTGCCTTGCCTCAACTTGCCTCACCTCAACTCGCCTAGCCTCTCCTTGTCTTGCCTTGCCTCGCCTCGTCTTGCCCTGCCTCACCTCACCTCACCTCTCTTTGGATTGACTCGCCTCGCCTCTCCTCACCTCACCTCGCTCTGCCTCTTCCCGCCTCGCCTCGCCTCGCCCCGGTTCGCCTCGCCTCGCCTCGCCTTGCCCGTGCCCTGCTGGCCTTGCATTGGCTTGCCTTGCCTTGCCTTGCCTCGCATCGCCTCGCCTCACCTCGCCCTGCCTTGCCCTGCCTCTCCCTGCCTCGCTCTGCCTCGCTCTGCATTGAACTGCCTCACCTCGCCTAGCCCTGCCTCGCCTCGCCTTGTCTCGTCTCGCCTCAATTCCCCTCTCTTCGCCTTGGCCTGCCTTGCCCCAACCAGCATCCACCCGCCCCGACCCGCCCTATCTCGCCTGACCAGACCCTGCCTCGCCTCGCCCTGCCCTGCCCTGCCCTGCTTGAACTTGGCTTGCCTCGCCTTGCCTCGCCTCGCCTTGCCTCGCCTAGCCTTGACCTGCCTCGCCCTACCTTGCCCCACCTGCCCTGACCCGTCCTATCTCGCCTGACCAGACTCTGCCTCGCCTCGCCCTGCGCTATCCTACCTTGCCGTGCTCGAATTTGACTTGCCTTGCCTTGCCTCACCTTACGCTGCTCGGCCCGACACATCATGACCCGCCATGTCTTGCCTGGCCCTGCCCTGTTTCGCCTCGCCTAGCACTGCCCTGCCCTGCCCTGCGCTGCTCTGCTCGGCCTTGCCTTGCCTTGTCTTGCCTTGCCTTGCCTCACCTCGCATTGCCTTGCCTCACCTCGCCTGACCTTGCCTAGCCTTGCCTCACCTCACTTCGCCTAGCCTTGACCTGCCTCGCCCTGCCTTGGCCCGACCTGCCCCGACCAGAACTGACCCGCCCTATCTTGGCTGACCAGACCCTGCCTCGCCTTGCCCTGCCCTGCCCTGCTCGACCTTGACTTGCCTTGCCTTTCCTCTCCTCGCCTCAGCTCTCCTCGCCTCGCCTCGCCTCCCCTTGCCTCACCTTGCCCTGCCCTGCTCTACCTTGCCTTTCCTTGCCTTGCCTCGCCTTGCCTTCACCTGCCTGGCCCTACCTTGCCCCAACCTGCCCCGACCCGCCCTATCTCGCCTGACCAGACCCTGCCTCGCCTCGCCCTGCCCTATCCTGCCCTGCCCTGCTCGACCTTGACTTGTCTTGCCTTGCGTCGCCTTATCCTGCCTCGCCCCACCTCGCCTCGCCTCCCCTTGCTCGCATCGCCTTGCCCTGCCTTGACTTCACCCGCCCCCACCTACCTCAAGAAGCCCTCTCCTGCCTGACCCAGTCCTGCCACGCTTCGTCCAGCCATGCCCTGCCATGCCCTGCTCGCCCTGCCTTGCCCTGCCTTGCCTCGCCCTGCCTCGTCTTACTTCGCCAAGCCTCGCCTGGTCTTTCCAGGTGAGGGATATGGAATCTCTTCCAAATATTAACTAAAGAACAAATTAAGCATGAATGTAATGAAACTCTGCCACCTTACAGTCTGTATTGATGATAAATAATAAGAAAATCTACATCAGTTCTGACTGTGGAACTTTTCATGCGTAGTTTGTTCGAGTTCTCTTTTCCTCGAGGAAGTTCTCTTTTCCTCATTATCTCCTAAGAGAAACTGCATTTCTCATAAGAAATTCATAAGGCGGGCAAGACAATCTTTACTTAGCAAGAACTGCCAAGATCGGTGTGTTATCAGCACTGCTTCCAGACTAAAGTCTAAAACTCAGCATTGCGCTAGCTACTAAGGAGGAGAAAGATGACTGCTACTGTTGAACCCAAGACAACGCTTTCTGGAAGCACACGTAGCACACGTAGAATTGTACTAGACTTTTAGATAGTTGCCCACGGCTCATAGTACAGGCAGAGTCATCAGCAAGAAGCGTATTTGTGCTTGTGCCAGGTTGTAATTCAGGCCTGAGGAACTGATCACAACTGTCCTTTCCGTTTTTTGTCCATATCATTTCGGAGAAGCATTCTTTCATTACGTTAAGGAGAAATATGCTTCTAGCACTTGCATGTAGTGTTGTTGCATTCTATTGCATTTGGGATAGAGAACTCAGGAGAAATCAGTACGCAGACAGATAGGATAGCTAAGTCTTTTCTGACAAGGAAACTGAGAAATGAAAGGAAGCATTTAAATCAACTGATCTACGTAACATTTATCTCTGTGCATGTTAAGGATGAGCCCAAAGACATGGGAGGAGGACGCACCATACCACTGTGGTTTTGGCTGAGGTAACAAAACAGTTGTGAACTGAAGCACTCCGTACATCAGCCTAGAAGTGAAGGCTATAAACAGTCATCCTGGTGTGATTGCTGGAGTCCGTCTAAGTGAACTGAAAGTGAGAATAGAACTACAAATATATTTAGGTACCAAATAATGGTAGATGGAATGAGAAGCTTCAGACTGCCTAAGAAAGCACAGCAATTCCTCCAGTAGGAATGCGTAAGTGAAGTTCTGGTTTTAGTGATTCATACAAAAAGAAGTTGTAACAACACGCAAATTCAGAGAGATCAGATGTCATGTCCCTCTCTGGTCTCAATTGTTTTTTGTTAATATTGCCATCACTGAAAGTCAAGAAGAGCAGGAAAAAAAAAATCTCTTCCAAATATTAACTGAAGAATAACTTAAGCATGAATGTAATGAAACTGTGCCACTAATACAGCCTTTATTGATGATAAATAATAAGAAAATCTACATCAATTCTGACTGTGGAACTTTTCATGTGTCGTTTGCTCGAGTTCTCTTTTCCTTGAGGAAGTTCTATTGTATATCTATTTTTCTGCTACAGCCCCGTAGACAAAAAAATAGCAAATGCTAGTGAAGGAAAATAGTTAATATGAGAGAGAGCATTGTGAAAAGTAGCCTCCTACTGAAAAAATCTATGAAAAACGATAACCTCTTTGTACAATTATTAAAAAGAAGTCTATTTTTGAGTCAATATTTCTTGACAAGATTTCCTTTTTGAGATTCTTCTAGATTTATCTTTAGGAAATCAAACGCAAGAGAGTTGAAAGGTGTTTGCAGAGGTGATCGTCAAGGCAAAATCGTAAAAGAGATAAAAGATTTCTGGAAGAAGCCAGCTTGATCTCTAACTGAAAAGTACCAAATAGGAGATTGCTACACCCTACAGCAGTCAACTCTGCTGTCTTTTGTAGAATTCGAAAGATCTTACTCATGTTTAACAGAGTAATGTTGCCAGTTAGTTACATGCCTTCTTGTCCTACTTTTAGTGAATACAGAAAACAACTTCATTTCCTTCATTTATAAAGCAACATTTCAAGTATTTGAGGACTGTTTTGCCTCGCCTCTTCTTTTCTTTTTCGATACTAACCAAATCTGATTTATTCTTAGGTCAAAAACGGAGGCGTGCTACAAACGTACCGAGGTTTTGTGGTCAAAATGTAGTACTTCTGATGAAGCAGAAGATCTTCTTCGCATAACTCGTAAATAACAATGCAATTATAACTAAAACATAGCCTTCCTGTGAACTTTCAGAAAATCAGCAAGACACCTCTCTCTCCTCAGCAGACGAGTACTGCGGTTTGTTCCCCTGCTTTGCCAGATGGAGAAGGCTGACAGTAGTCACTGCACGTACAAACCTCCCATAGAGCCCAAGCCAGATATTCAGCTCAGCACACTTCCCTCTTTTATACATTATCTCCTAAGAGAAACTACATTTCTCATAAGACATTCATAAGGCAGGCAAGACAATCTTTACTTAGCAAGAACTGCCAAGATCAGTCTGTTATCAGCACTGCTCCCAGACTAAACTCGAAAACTCAGCATTGCGCTAGCTACTAAGGAGGAGAAAGATGACTGCTACTGTTGAACCCATGACAACGCTTTCTGCATAATATCACATAGCATTTTCTGTTTCAATTTGTGATTTACTTTCTTATGTAACAACTGCCAAATTTGAACTCTTCTTTCTCGAAAAAGTGGTTTCTAGTTTTTTTTGTAGAATTGCTGCCAACAGTGTGCTGTAACAGTGGTAGTCTTTGCTCTCCACTCAGAGGAAACTAAATATTTTAACCAACAGGAATACTTTAAACGAAATGATATATGGTTGCTCGCAACCAAATTAAAGACATTTACTCAGACAGTCAGCTCCAAACCTGAATTTGCTTTTCAAAGTTTCTATGTTCTTATTGACTAGCTAGAATGCTGCAGCTAAAATTTTGCGTTGTAACTGAATACCTTGTCTTTTTCCTCTCTGATTCTCAGCTGTCACCTTCAAGAATGTCTAAATAGGATGTTTTCTTCTGTAATGCTGAGACGCTGTTTGTCTTTTAGAAGCGAACAGGGCCCAGAAGAAGATCCTGATGAAAGCTGAAATTTCTTTTTCTTTAGAAATTGACTATTCCTAATTAATAAAAGTACACCTAGATAAGAAACTATATTGTGACGTGGTCAGTAAAGCTAAACAGTGAGTGCTGTGGTAGGTTTTTGACTGAAACAGTACCTTAGAAAAACTTACTTTTACTGGAATTCACGATGGGGAAAGGTTTCCAAATGATATATCCTGGAAAGATAAAAAGGAAGGCTATTTTGTTAAAAGCAATGGCTGTCCAATAATTTTCACTTTAAAACAGTTTGAGCTGTGGATTTCAAACAAACAAGCAGTCTCTCTACCTGTTTTTAGTGCATGTCGACTCTATAGACTGAAGAGTGTTGTGAAAAGAAAAGAATCTCCTATTTCAAGGAAACTGTGTCTCTCAGAATGTAAAGGAAACACGAGAAACTTCTGTTTGGGATGACATACACGAAGCACATGTAGAATTGTGCAAGAACTTCAGATAGTTGCCCACGGCTGATAGCATAGGCAGAGTCATCAGCAAGAAGCGTATTTTTGCTTGTGCCGTGTTGAAATTCAGGCCTGAAGAACTGATCACAACTGTCCTTTTCGTTTGTGTCCATATCATTTCGGAGAAGCATTCTTTCATTACGTTAAGGAGAAATATGCTTCTAGCACTTGCATGTAGTGTTGTTGCGTTCTATTGCATTAGGGATAAAGAACTCAGGAGAAATCAGTATGCAGATAGATAGGATAGCTAAGTCTTTTCTGACAAGGAAACTGAGAAATGAAAGGAAGCATTTAAATCAACTGATCTACGTAACATTTATCTCTGTGCATGTTAAGGATGAGCCCAAAGACATGGGAGGAGGACACACCATAACACTGTGGTGTTGACTGAGGGCACAAACAGTTGTGCTGGTGTGATTGCTTGAGTCCGTCTAAGTGAACTGAAAGTGAGAATAGAACTATAAAAATATTTAGGTACCAAATAATGGTAGATTGAATGAGACACTTCAGACTGCTTAAGAAAGCACAGCAATTCCTCCAGTAGGAATGTGTAAGTTAATTTCTGTGTTTTATGATTCATACGAACAGAAGTTGCAAGTACACACAAATTCAGAGAGATCAGATGTCATGTCCCTCTCTGGTCTCCGTTGTTTTCTGTTAATATTGCCATCACTGAAAGTCAAGAACAACAGGAAAAAAAAAGAATCTCTTCCAAATATTAAATGAAGAACAAATTAAGCATGAATGTAATGAAACTGTGCCTCCTTAGTAGCTAACGCAATGCTGAGTTTTCTTCTTTAGTCTGGGAACACTGCTGATAACAGACTGATCTTGGCAGTTCTTGCTAAGTAAAGATTCTCTTGCCTTCCTTGTGAATTTCTTATGATAAATGTAGTTTCTCTTAGGAGATAATGTATAAAAGAGGGAAGTGTGCTGAGCTGAATATCTGGCTTGGGCTCTATGGGAGGTTTGTACGTGCAGTGACTACTGTCAGCCTTCTCCATCTGGCAAAGCAGGGGAACAAAACACAGTACTCATCTGCTGAGGAGAGAGAGGTGTCTTGCTGATTTTCTGTAAGTTCACAGGAAGGCTAAGTTTTAGTTATAATTGCATTGTTAATTATGATAAGGCATGTAACTAACTGGCAACATTACTCTGTTAAACATGAGTAAGATCTTTTGAATTCGAAATATATCTGCAGAGTTGACTGCTCTACGGAGAAACAATCTCCTATTTGGGACTTTTCAGCTAGAGATCAAGCTGGCTTCTTCCAGAAATATTTTTATCTGTTCTACGATTTTGCCTTGACGATCACCTCTGCAAACCCCTTTCAACTCTCTTGCGTTTGATTTCCTAAAGATAAATCTAGAAGAATCTCAAAAAGGAAACCTAGTCAAGAACTATTGACTCAAAAATAGACTTCTTTTTAATAATTGTACAAAGAGGTTATCGTTTTTCATAGATTTTTTCAGTAGGAGGCTACTTTTCACAATGCTCTCTCTCACATTAGCTATTTTCCTTCACAAGCATTTGCTATTTTTTTGTCTACGGGGCTGTAGCAGAAAAATAGGTATAAAATAAAACTTCCTCAAGGAAAAGAGAACTCGAAAAAACTACACATGAATATTTCCACTGTCAGAACTGATGTAGATTTTCTTATTATTTATCATCAATACAGGCTGTATTAGTGACACGGTTTCATTACATTCATGCTAAGTTTTTTCTTCAGTTAATATTTGGAAGAGATTCCAAATCCCTCGCCTGGAAAGACCAGGCGAGGTTTGGCTAGGTAAGGCGAGGCAGGGCCAGGCTAGGCAGGGCAAGGCAGGGCAAGACGAGGAAAGGCAAGGCTATGCAGGGCATGGCAGGGCATGGCAGGAAGGAGCGAGGCTGGACTGGGTCAGGCGGGAGAGGGCTGGTTGGGGTTGCTGGGGGCGGGTGAAGTCAAGGCAGGGTAAGGCGAGGCAAGGTAAGGCAAGTCAAGGTCGAGCAGGGCAGGGCAGGATAGGGCAGGGCGAGGCGGGGCAGGGTCTGGTCAGGCGAGATAGGGCGGGACGGGGCAAGGCAGTGCGAGGCAGGCCAAGGCTAGGCGAGGTGAGGCGAGGCAAGGCTAGGTGAGGTGAGGCGAGGAGAGGCAAGGCAAGGCCCAGCAGGGCAGGCTGAGGCGAGGCGAGGCAGGGCCGGGCCAGGCGAGACAGGGAGGGTCAGGGCGGTTGGACGAGAGGCAGGTCAAAGTGATGAGAGGGGAGGCGAGGCAAGGCTAGGCGAGGTGAGGCACAGCAGAGCAAGTCAGGGCAGGGCAGGGGAGGATGAGGAGACCAGGGCCGGGCATCGGTGCGAGCATCGGTGCGGGCTGTGTTGAGGCAGGTCAAGGCGAGCCAAGGCGAGGCAGGGCAAGGCGAGGCAAAGCAAGGCATGGTAAGGCAAAGGAAGGCAAGGTAAGGCAAGGCAAGGTAAGGCAAAACAAGTCAAGGTAAGGCAAGGCAAGGCAAGGGAAGTCAAGGCCAAGCAGGGCAGGTCTGGGCTGGGCAGGGCGAGGCGAGGTAGGACTGAGCGAGGCGAGACAGTGCGGTTCAGAGTGCATAGGGGCGGGTCGGGGAGAGGCATGGCAATGCAAGGCCAGCGTGGCAGGTTGATGCGAGGCGAGGTGAGGCGAGGCAAGGTAAGGCAAAGAAGGGCAGGACAGGGCGAGGTGAGGCAGGGCTGGTCCAGCCGAGGCAGGGCTGGTCACGGCGGGTCGGGGTGATGCAGTTCAAGGCGAGGCAAGGCAAGGCGAGGTGAGGTGAGGCAAGGGAAGTCGAGGTGAGGCAAGGCGAGGCAAGGCAAAGCGAGGAGAGGCGAGTTGAGTCTAGGTGAGGCGAGGCGAGGAGAGGAGAGGCAAGGCGAGGCGAGGTGAGGCTCTGCCCTGCCTTGCCTCACCCTGCCCTGCTGGGTCTTGCCTTGCCTTGCCTAGCCTTCCCTTGCCTTGATTTGCCTTGCCTTGCCTAGCCTTGCCTTGCCTTGTTTTGCCTTGCCTTGCCTTACCTTGCCTTGCCTTGCCTCGCCTCTTCTTGCCTGGCCTCACCTCACCTCCACTTTTCCTACCTGGCCCCACCCACCCTGACCCGCTCTATCTCGCCTGGCCCGGCCCTGCCTCGCCTTGCCCTGCCCTGCCCTTCTCGGCCTTGCCTCGCCTGTCCTCACCTCGGGTCGGGGCACGTTGTGGTGAGGCGAGGCAAGGCGAGGTGAGGCGAGGCAAGGTCGAGAAGGGCAGGGCAGGGCGAGGCGCCCCGACCCATCCTGTCTCACATGGCCCGGCCCTGCCTCGCCTCGCCCTGCCGTGACCTGCCCTGCTCCCACTTGACTTGCCTTCCCTTGCCTTGCCTCACCCTGCCTCGACCTCCGTCGCCTTGCATTGCCCTGGCTCGCCTCGCCTCGCCTTGCCTAGACTTGCCTGGCCTTGCCTTGCCTTGCCCTGCCTGGCACCGACCTGCCCCGACCTGTCCCGACCCGCCCTGCGTCATCTGGCCCAGCCCTGCCTCGCTTCGCCCTGCTCTGCACTGCCCTGCTCGGCTTTCCCTAGCCTTGCCTCGCCTTGCCTCACCTCGCATTGCCTCGGCCTCACCATGACTCGCCTCGCCCTGCCTTGCCCTGCCTCGCCCTGCCTCGACCCGCCCCGGCCCGCCATGCCTCACCGGACCCCGCCCTGCCTCACCCAGCACTGGCCTGCCCTGCCCTGCTCGGCCTCGCCTCTCCTCGCCTCGCCTCGCCTCGCATTGCCTCGCCCCCATCCGTGCCAAACTGTCCCCACCCGCCCTGTCTCGCCTGGCCCAGTCCTGCCTCGACTCGACCTGCCCTGAACTGCCCTGCTTGGCCTTGCCTTGCCCTGCCCTGCATTGACTCGCCTTGCCTCGCCTCAACTCGCCTTGCCTTGCCTCACCTCGCCTTCCCTGCCTCGACCCGACCCGCCAGGACCTGTGCTGTCTCGCATGGCCCAGCCCTGCCTCGCCTCCTCATGCACTGCCCTGCTCTGCTTGGACTTGCCTTGCCTCGCCTTGGCTCGCCTCACCTAGCCCTGCCTCCCCTCGCCTTGTCTAGCCTCGCCTCGCCTCTTCTCACCACGCCCTGCCTCCCCTCGCCTTGTCTAGCCTCGCCTTGCCTCGCCTCGCCTCACACCGACCCGCCCCGACCCACCCTGAACTGCCCTGTCTCGCCTGGCCCTGCCCTGCCTAGCCTCGTCCTGCCCTGCCCTGCCCTGCCCTGCCCTGCTCAGCCTTGCCCTGCCTCGAACCGACCCGTCTGGACCCGCGCTGTATTGCCTTGCCCTGCCCTGCCTCACCTCACCTCGTCTTGCCTTGCCTTGACCCGACTTCTCCTGAGTTCTCTATCCCAAATGCAATAGAATATAACAACACTAAATGCAAGTGCTTGAAGCATATTTCTCCTTAACGTAATGAAATAATGCTTCACCGAAATGATATGGACACAAACGAAAAGGACAGTTGTGATCAGTTCTTCAGGCCTGAATTTCAACACGGCACAAGCACAAATACGCTTTTTGCTGATGAATCTGCTGTGTTCTCTTGTTATTCACAGAAGTGTACGAATAAAATGCTCTATTTTAAATGTCATTGACAGAGACGCAGTCACCAGGCGGATCTTTGGTAACTGTGCAAAAAGAATGGGATACATTTTCTTCCTTGACTTTTTCCAAATGAAAAAATACTTGACTATAGAGTCGACATGCACAAAAAGTAGTAGAGAGACTGCTAGTTTTTTTTGAAATCCTGAGCTCAAACTGTTTTAATCTAATTGGACAGCCATTGCTTTTAACAAAATAGCCTTGCTTTGTATCTTTCCAGGATGTAGCATTTGGAAACAATTCCCCATCGTGAAGTCCAGTAAAACAAAGGTTTTCTAAAAGGTACTGTTTCAGTCAAAAACCTACCACAGCACTCACTGTTTAGCTTTACGGAGAACGTCACAATATAGTTTCTTATCTAGGTGTATTTTGATTAATAGGGACTATTCAATTTCTAAAGAAAAAGAAACATCAGCTTACATCAGGTTCTTCTTCTAGGCCCTGTTCGCTTGTAAAAGACAAAAAGCATCAATGTAATATAGAAGAAAAGATCCTATTTAGACATTCTTGAAGATGACAGCTGAGAATCAGAGAGGAAAAAGACAAGGCTTTCAGTTACACTGCAAAATTTTAGCTGCAGCATTCTAGCTAGTCAGTTAGAACATAGAACTTTTGAAAAGCAAATTCAGGTTTGTAGCTGACGGTCTGAGTAAATGTCTTTATTTTGGTTGCGAGCAACCATATATCATTTCGTTTAAAGTATTCCTGTTGGTTAAAATATTTAGTTTCCTCTGAGTGGAGAGCAAAGACTACCACTGTTACAGCGTAGTGTAAGCAGCAATTCTAGAAACAAAACTAGAAACCACTTTTTCGAGAATGAGCAGTTCAAATTTGGCAGTTGTTACATAAGAAAGTAAATCACAAATAGAAACAGAAAATGCTATGTGATATTACGCAGAAAGTGTTGTCCTGGGTTCAACAGTAGAAGTCATCTTTCTCCTCCTTCGGAGCTAGGGCAATGAGGAGTTTTCGACTTTAGTCTGGGAGCAGTGCTGTTAAGACACCGGACCTTGCCCTTCTTGCTAAGTAAAGATTGTCTTGCCTGCCTTATGAATTCCTTATGAGAAAGGTAGTCTCAGGAGATAAAGTGGAAAAGAGTGAAGTGAGCTGAGCTGAGTGTGTGGGTTGGGCTCTATGTGAGGTTTGTACGTGCAGTGTCTACTGTCAGCCTTCTCCATCTGGCAAGGCAGAGGAATAAACAAAGTACTCTTCTGCTGAGGAGAGAGAGGTGTCTTGCTGATTTTCTGAAAGTTCACAGGAAGGCTATGTTTTAGTTATAATTGCATTGTTTTTTACGAGTTATGCGAAGAAGATCTTCTTCTTCATCAGAAGTACTATATGTCCATTTTGACCACAAAACCTCGGTACGTTTGTAGCACGCCTCCATTTTTGACGAAAAAATAAATTAAATTTGGTTAGTATCGAAAAAGAAAAGAGAGCTACAAGTCAAAACATTCCTCAAATACTTGAAATGTTGCTTTAGAAAACGAAGGAAATGAAGATGTTTTCTCTATTCACTAAAAGTAGGACAAGAAGGCATGTAACTAACAGGCAACATTACTCTGTTAAACATGAGTAAGATCTTTCGAGTTCTAAAAAAGACAGCAGAGTTGACTGCTGTGCGGATAAGCTATCTCCTATTTGGAAATTTTCTGCTAGAGATCAAGCTGGCTTCTTCCAGAAATCTTTTTATCTCTTCTACGATTTTGCCTTGACGATCACCTCTGCAAACCCCTTTCAACTCTCCTGCGTTTTTTTCCTTCAGACAAACATAGAGGAAGCAAAAAAAGGAAAACTTGTCAAGAACTATTTACTCAAAAATAGACTTCTTTTTAAAAATTTTACTCACACGTTATAGGTTTTCATAGATTTTTTCAGTAGGAGGCTCATTTTCAGAATACTCTCTGTCACATTACCACGTTTCCTTCACAAGCATTTGCTATTATTTGGTCTACGGGGCTTTAGCAGAAAAATAGATATACAATAGAACTTTCTCAATGAAAAGAGAACTCGAACAAACTACACATGAAAATTTCCACAGTCAGAACTGATGTAGATTTTCTTCTTATTTATCATCAACACAGGCTGTATTAGTGGCACGGTTTCATTACAATCATGCTTAATTTGTTCTTCGGTTAATATTTAGAAGAGATTCTTTTTTCCCTGCTCTTCTTGACTTTCAGTGATGGCAATATTAACAAAAAACAACGGAGACCAGAGAGGGATATGACATCTGATCTCTCTGAATTTGCGTGTTTTTACAATTTCTGTTCGCATGAATCATAAAACACAGAACTTAACTTACACATTCCTACTGGAGGAATTGCTGTGGTTTGTTAGGCGGTCTGAAGCATCACTCTCCGTCTACCATCATTTTGTACCTAAATATGTTTATAGTTCTATTCTCAGTTTCATTTCACTTAGTCGGACTCAAGCAATCACACCAGCATTACTGTTTACAGCCTTCACTTCTATGCTGATGTACTGAGTGCTTCAGTCACAACTGTTTTGTGCCCTCAGTCAACACCACAGTGATATGGTGCGTCCTACTCCCATGTCTTTGGTCTCATCCTTAACATGCACAGAGATAAATGTTACGTAGATCAGTTGACTTAAATGCTTCTTTTCATTTGTCCGTTTCTTTGTCAGAAAAGACTTAGCTTTCCTATCTATCTGCATACTGATTTCTCCTGAGTTCTCTATCCCAAATGCAATAGAATGCAACAACACTAAATGCAAGTGCTTGAAGCATATATCACCATAACGTAATAATGCTTCACCGAAATGATATGGACACAAACGAAAAGGACAGTTGTGATCAGTTCCTCAGGCACCATACCACTGTAGTGCTGACTGTGGGCACAAAACAGTTGTGAACTGAAGCACTCAGTACATCAGCATAGAAGTGAAGGCTATAAACATTCATGCTGATGTGATTACTTGACTCCGTCTAAGTGAACTGAAAGTGAGAATAGAACTATAAACATATTTATGTACCAAATAATGGTAGATGGAATGAGACACTTCAGACTGCCTAAGAAACCACATTTTCTCCTAAGAGAAACTGCATTTCTCATAAGGAATTCATAAGGCAGGCAAGACAATCTTTACTTAGCAAGAATTGCCAAGATCGGTGTGTGATCAGCACTGCTCCCAGACTAAAGTCGATAACTCAGCATTGCGCAAGCTACTAAGGAGGAGAAAGATGGCTGCTACTGTTGAACCCAGGACAACACTTTCTGCGTAATATCACATAGCATTTTCTGTTTCTATTTGTGATTTACTTTCTTATGTAACAACTGCCAAATTTGAACTGTTCTTTCTCGAAAAAGTGGTTTCTAGTTTTGTTTCTAGAATTGCTGCTTACACTACGCTGTAACAGTGGTAATCTTTGCTCTCCACTCAGAGGAAACTAAATATTTTAAGCAACAGGAATACTTTCTGTTGAATTTGAATGATATATGCTCGCTCGCAACCAAATTATAGACATTTCCTCAGACCGTCAGCTACAAACCTGAATTTGCTTTTCAAAAGTTCTGTGTTCTTACTGACTAGCTAGAATGCTGCAGCTAGAATTTTGCTATGTAACTGAAAGCCTTGTCTTTTTCCTCTCTGATTCTCAGCTGTCATTTTCAAGAATGTCTAAATAGGATGCTTTCTTCTGTAATGCTGTGATGCTGTTTGTCTTTTACAAGCGAACAGGGCCTAGGATGAGATCCTGATGTAGCTGATGTTTCTTTTTCTTTAGAAATTGACTATTCCTAATTGATGAAAGTACACCAAGATAAGAAACTATATTGTGACGTTCTCCGTAAAGCTAAACAGTGAGTGCTGTGGTAGGTTTTTGACTGAAACCGTACCTTAGGAATGGCTGGGTTGGGACGAGGCACGTCAAGGCGAGGCGAGGCGAGGCGGTGCGAGGCGAGGAGAGGCAAGGCAAGGCAGGGCAAGGCAAAGCAAGGCAATGCAGGGCAAGGCAAGTTAAGGCAAGTCAAGGCCAAGCAGGGCAGGTCAGGGCAGGGCAAAGCGAGACAGGGCCTGGCCATGTGAGACAAGGCAGTTCGGTGCGGGTAGGGCTGTGTCGGGGCGAGGCACGTCAAGCCGAGGTGAGGCGAGGCGAGGCGACGCGGTGTGAGGCGAGGCGAGGCGAGGGGAGGAGAGGCGAGGCAATGTGAGGCGAGGCAATGTGAGGCGAGGCAAGGAGAGGCAAGGCAAGGCAAGGCCAAGAAGGGCAGGGCTGGGCAGGGCGACGGGAGGCAGGACCGGGCCAGGCAAGGCAGGGCAAGTGGGGGCGGGTCTGGGCGTGGCAGGGCAAGGCGAGGCGAGACGAGGTGAGGCAAGGCAAGACAAGGCCGAGCAGGGCAGGGCAGGGCAGGTCGAGGCGAGGCGAGGCTGGGCAGGTTGGGGTGGGTCGGGACGAGGCAAGGCAGGGCATTGCAAAGCAAGGAGAGGAGAGGCGAGGTGAGGCGAGACAAGGCAAGACAAGGCAAGGCAAGGCCAGGCCGAGCAGGGGAGGGCAGGGCAGGGCGAGGCGAGGCAGGGCCGGGACAGGCGAGACAGGGCAGGTCGGGGCGGGTCGCAATGAGGCAGGGAAAGGAGAGGCGAGGCAAGGCAAAGCGAGGCGAGGCAGGGCAATGCGAGTCGAGGCGAGACGATCCGACGTGAGCAGGGCCAGGCTAGGCGAGGCGATACAAGGCAAGGCAAGGCGAGGCAATGCAAGGCAAGGAAAGGCAAGGCAAGGCCGAGCAGGGCAGGGCAGGGCGAGGCGCAGCAAGGTGATGCGCAGAGAGGCGAGGAGAGGCAAGGTGAGGCAAGGCGAGACAATGCGAGGCGAGCTGAAGAGAGATTAGACGAGGCAAGGCTAGGCAAGGCAAGGCAAGTCAAGGCCGAGCAGGGCAGTGCAGGGCAGGGCAGGGAGAGGAAAGGTGAGGAGAGGCAGGGCGAGGCGAGGCAAGGTGAGGCGAGGCAAGGCCGAAAAAGACACTGTAGGGCTGGGCGAGGCGAGACATGGCCGGGCCAGGGGAGACAGGGAGCGTCAGGGCGAGTCAGGGATGGTCGGGGCAGGTCGACGAGGTTCGAGGCAAGGCAAGGCCTTGCCTCGCCTTGCCTTGCCTCACCTTGCCTTGCCTTGCCTCGCCTTGCCTCGCCTTGCCTTGCTTCGCCTCGCCTCGACTTGCCTTGCCTCGCCTCCCCTCGATTTGCCTCACCTTGTCTTGCCCTGCCTCACCCCGACCTGCCTGGACCTTCCCCGATCCATCCTGTTTCACCTGTCCCAGCCCTGCCTCGCCTCTCATCTCCTCGCACTGCCCTGCCCTGCTCTTCTCGGCCCTGTCTCACCTCGCCTCACCTCATCTCGCCTCCCCTCCCGTTGCCCTTGCCCTGCTAGCCTTGCTTTGGCTTGCATTGCCTTGCCTTGCCTTGGCTTGCCTCGCCTCGCCCTGCCTCGCCTCGCCTTGTCCCGCCTTGCCTCAATTCCCCTCACTTCGCCTTGGCCTGCCTTGCCCCAACGAGCATCGACCCGCCCCGACCTGCCCTGTCTCGCCTGGCAGGCCCTGCCTCGCCTCGCCCAGCCCTGGCCTGCCCTGCTCAGCCTTGCCTTGCCTCAACTTGCCTCACCTCAACTCGCCTAGCCTCTCCTTGTCTTGCCTTGCCTCGCCTCGTCTTGCCCTGCCTCACCTCACCTCACCTCTCTTTGGATTGACTCGCCTCGCCTCTCCTCACCTCACCTCGCTCTGCCTCTTCCCGCCTCGCCTCGCCTCGCCCCGGTTCGCCTCGCCTCGCCTCGCCTTGCCCGTGCCCTGCTGGCCTTGCATTGGCTTGCCTTGCCTTGCCTTGCCTCGCATCGCCTCGCCTCACCTCGCCCTGCCTTGCCCTGCCTCTCCCTGCCTCGCTCTGCCTCGCTCTGCATTGAACTGCCTCACCTCGCCTAGCCCTGCCTCGCCTCGCCTTGTCTCGTCTCGCCTCGCCTTGTCTCGTCTCGCCTCAATTCCCCTCTCTTCGCCTTGGCCTGCCTTGCCCCAACCAGCATCCACCCGCCCCGACCCGCCCTATCTCGCCTGACCAGACCCTGCCTCGCCTCGCCCTGCCCTGCCCTGCCCTGCTTGAACTTGGCTTGCCTCGCCTTGCCTCGCCTCGCCTTGCCTCGCCTAGCCTTGACCTGCCTCGCCCTACCTTGCCCCACCTGCCCTGACCCGTCCTATCTCGCCTGACCAGACTCTGCCTCGCCTCGCCTCGCCCTGCCCTATCCTGCCTTGCCCTGCTCGACTTTGACTTGCCTTGCCTTGCCTCACCTTACCCTGCTCGGCCCGACACATCATGACCCGCCATGTCTTGCCTGGCCCTGCCCTGATTCGCCTCGCCTAGCACTGCCCTGCCCTGCCCTGCGCTGCTCTGCTCGGCCTTGCCTTGCCTTGTCTTGCCTTGCCTTGCCTCACCTCGCATTGCCTTGCCTCACCTCGCCTGACCTTGCCTAGCCTTGCCTCACCTCACTTCGCCTAGCCTTGACCTGCCTCGCCCTGCCTTGGCCCGACCTGCCCCGACCAGACCTGACCCGCCCTATCTTGCCTGACCAGACCCTGCCTCGCCTTGCCCTGCCCTGCCCTGCTCGACCTTGACTTGCCTTGCCTTTCCTCTCCTCGCCTCAGCTCTCCTCGCCTCGCCTCGCCTCCCCTTGCCTCACCTTGCCCTGCCCTGCTCTACCTTGCCTTTCCTTGCCTTGCCTCGCCTTGCCTTCACCTGCCTGGCCCTGCCTTGCCCCAACCTGCCCCGACCCGCCCTATCTCGCCTGACCAGACCCTGCCTCGCCTCGCCCTGCCCTATCCTGCCCTGCTCGACCTTGACTTGTCTTGCCTTGCGTCGCCTTATCCTGCCTCGCCCCACCTCGCCTCGCCTCCCCTTGCTCGCATCGCCTTGCCCTGCCTTGACTTCACCCGCCCCCACCTTCCTCAAGAAGCCCTCTCCTGCCTGACCCAGTCCTGCCACGCTTCGTCCAGCCATGCCCTGCCATGCCCTGCTCGCCCTGCCTTGCCCTGCCTTGCCTCGCCCTGCCTCGTCTTACTTCGCCAAGCCTCGCCTGGTCTTTCCAGGTGAGGGATATGAAATCTCTTCCAAATATTAACTAAAGAACAAATTAAGCATGAATGTAATGAAACTCTGCCACCTTACAGTCTGTTTTGATGATAAATAATAAGAAAATCTACATCAGTTCTGACTGTGGAACTTTTCATGCGTAGTTTGTTCGAGTTCTCTTTTCCTCGAGGAAGTTCTCTTTTCCTCATGATCTCCTAAGAGAAACTGCATTTCTCATAAGAAATTCATAAGGCGGGCAAGACAATCTTTACTTAGCAAGAACTGCCAAGATCGGTGTGTTATCAGCACTGCTTCCAGACTAAAGTCTAAAACTCAGCATTGCGCTAGCTACTAAGGAGGAGAAAGATGACTGCTACTGTTGAACCCAAGACAACGCTTTCTGGAAGCACACGTAGCACACGTAGAATTGTACTAGACTTTTAGATAGTTGCCCACGGCTCATAGTACAGCAGAGTCATCAGCAAGAAGCGTATTTGTGCTTGTGCCAGGTTGTAATTCAGGCCTGAGGAACTGATCACAACTGTCCTTTCCGTTTTTTGTCCATATCATTCGGAGAAGCATTCTTTCATTACGTTAGGAGACATATGCTTCTAGCCACTTGCATGTATTGTTGTTGCATTCTATTGCATTTGGGATAGAGAACTCAGGAGAAATCAGTACGCAGACAGATAGGATAGCTAAGTCTTTTCTGACAAGGAAACTGAGAAATGAAAGGAAGCATTTAAATCAACTGATCTACGTAACATTTATCTCTGTGCATGTTAAGGATGAGCCCAAAGACATGGGAGGAGGACGCACCATACCACTGTGGTTTTGGCTGAGGTAACAAAACAGTTGTGAACTGAAGCACTCCGTACATCAGCCTAGAAGTGAAGGCTATAAACAGTCATCCTGGTGTGATTGCTGGAGTCCGTCTAAGTGAACTGAAAGTGAGAATAGAACTACAAATATATTTAGGTACCAAATAATGGTAGATGGAATGAGAAGCTTCAGACTGCCTAAGAAAGCACAGCAATTCTCCAGTAGGAATGCGTAAGTGAAGTTCTGTTTTTTATGATTCATACGAACAGAAGTTGTAACAACACGCAAATTCAGAGAGATCAGATGTCATGTCCCTCTCTGGTCTCCGTTGTTTTTTGTTAATATTGCCATCACTGAAAGTCAAGAACAGCAGGAAAAATAGAATCTCTTCCAAATATTAACTGAAGAACAAATGAAGCATGAATGTAATGAAACCGTGCCACTTATACAGCCTGTATTGATGGTAAATAAGAAGAAAATCTACATCAGTTCTGACTGTGGAACTTTTCATGTGTCGTTTGCTCGAGTTCTCTTTTCCTTGAGGAAGTTCTATTGTATATCTATTTTTCTGCTACAGCCCCCGTAGACAAAAAAATAGCAAATGCTAGTGAAGGGAAATAGTTAATATGAGAGAGAGCATTGTGAAAAGTAGCCTCCTACTGAAAAAATCTATGAAAAACGATAACCTCTTTGTACAATTATTAAAAAGAAGTCTATTTTTGAGTCAATATTTCTTGACAAGATTTCCTTTTTGAGATTCTTCTGGATTTATCTTTAGGAATCAAACGCAAGAGAGTTGAAAGGTGTTTGCAGAGGTGATCGTCAAGGCAAATTCGTAAAAGAGATAAAAGATTTCTGGAAGAAGCCAGCTTGATCTCTAACTGAAAAGTACCAAATAGGAGATTGCTACACCCTACAGCAGTCCAACTCTGCTGTCTTTTGTAGAATTCGAAAGATCTTACTCATGTTTAACAGAGTAATGTTGCCAGTTAGTTACATGCCTTCTTGTCCTACTTTTAGTGAATACAGAAAACAACTTCATTTCCTTCATTTATAAAGCAACATTTCAAGTATTTGAGGACTGTTTTGCCTCGCCCTCTTCTTTTCTTTTTCGATACTAACCAAATCTGATTTATTCTAGGTCAAAAACGGAGGGTGCTACAAACTACCGAGGTTTGTGGTAATGTAGTACTTCTGATGAAGCAGAAGATCTTCTTCGCATAACTCCGTAAATAACAATGCAATTATAACTAAAACATAGCCTTCCTGTGAACTTCAGAAAATCAGCAAGACACCTCTCTCTCCTCAGCAGACGATACTGCGGTTTGTTCCCCTGCTTTGCCAGATGGAGAAGGCTGACAGTAGTCACTGCACGTACAAACCTCCCATAGAGCCCAAGCCAGATATTCAGCTCAGCACACTTCCCTCTTTTATACATTATCTCCTAAGAGAAACTACATTTCTCATAAGACATTCATAAGGCAGGCAAGACAATCTTTACTTAGCAAGAACTGCCAAGATCAGTCTGTTATCAGCACTGCTCCCAGACTAAACTCGAAAACTCAGCATTGCGCTAGCTACTAAGGAGGAGAAAGATGACTGCTACTGTTG